>NC_034409.1:51444158-51473826 GCF_002078875.1 Numida meleagris | reverse complement strand
GGGCAGAGGAAGAGGGCAGAGGAAGAGGGCAGAGGAAGAGGGCAGAGGAAGAGGGCAGAGGAAGAGGGCAGAGGAAGAGGGCAGAGGAAGAGGGCAGAAAAGGAGCCTTGTTTCTGACAAATGGCGGATGAAATCAGCCTGTATTCAGTCTGCACACACAAGGCAAGAAAGAGCATGGGCACGCCCTCCCTTCAGAGGCTAAGGAAAAACAGAGGATCACTGCAGATTATAAAGGGAAAAGCAGAGAGTAGAAAGGGTGTTCAGACACACACCAGCATTGGATCAGCCTACACGGAGGTGAAAAGGATGCACTAACACCACCCAGTGCCTCTAGCCATCCACCTTCCCCAGCGTCTCCTGTGCCTTCTCAACCCATTTGCCTGTGTATCAGCAAAATACACTCGCCCACGAGCAAGCCGACCTTCTTGCAAATGCCCTACCCCCTGAAAAGTCAAAAATCACAAGCTCTTAGATCCTCTCATGTGAGTCACAGGGATCCAAAGTTGAGGGTCTTCCTCATATTGCATTTGTAATGCAGCCTGGCAACAAAACATCAGTACTGCTTCACAGAGAGGCTGCTCTCAATTCCTCATGTTCTTCCTTTGCTCCCTGATAGCTCCATACAAGAAATTCAAATATTTCTGCACTTTGACACTGACAATTAACAGTCCCTCTCCCACCCAAAACCTTACCTCCCCTAGCTCCCAACAAGAGCCACAAAAATAGGCAGAGAGAGGAAGTAAAACATACCTTCCCTCTGCCACTGCACCTGTACTATATCTCACTGTCTCAAGCTGGGAAAAGAATATGGGAAATATACTCTTGAAAGGTTATTTATGGCTTCTGTCTCAAATACTTGAGGTGTGTAACCCTAACTAGAATTCCACACATGCCACATGGCAAGGGGAGAACAAAAACCACTTAATGTATCTCTAGTGCCATTCACCCCCTTTAGATCCCCAAATGCCTCACAGGCCAGCACTCCTAGCTGAGAACAGCCCCACACATTTGCCCGCCGCCAGCATCTGACACTGGATTCCTCTGTGCTCGCCCCATTGCTTCCTCCTTGGATTTCAGGTGCTGTTCTAGTCCCTGTCTGAAAGAATAGGGGACAGTGCTAATTCCCTGGACACAGCGCTCTCCCCAAAATCCTGCCTAATCCAGCCTGGCTAACAACTATTCCCAGCAATGAGTAACAGGATTCCCTTAACTACTACAAGCAGCACAAGCCCTTGTTTTCCACTCCTCAGGAAGGCTTACGCCTTCAGAAGCTCTAATAATGCAAGGATAGAGTTTCCCTGGTAACTCAGAGCAACATACACATCCCACAGCCCTCCTGCACAAGAGGATGGTATCCCTCCCCAAAATGCCAAATGTGCTAGGACATCTCCCATGCCTACACTCATGCTGCCTACTCAATGGGGTCAGGCAGGAGTTACCATCCTCACTTATCTCTCTCATCCCCCTCTCACAAAAGCTCTACAGCAGTGGGCTTTAGAGAGGACGTGGGGAGGAAAGGGAAAGAGGGGGCAGAAGGAATGTACTGTGGGCTCCTAAGGACATTCCTGCTTGCAGCACCAGCAGAGCAGTGCCAATGTCAGAGCCTGCCCAGGACCAGCCAAGCTCCTTTTAGGTGAGCAACAGGCAAAACACATGCTGATGTGTGGACAGAGGCAGAGGTCACTGTCACCTCTGCCAGAAGTAAACTGGAACACAGCATTAACTTCTAGTAACTTCAGCATGTTTTCTAACACTGGGAGTGGTGTCACTGATTTAAGACTACAGAGAGGTGACAGCACTCAAGAACTACAGTCACCCAACCAGGACAGAAATCTGCAGACATGAAAGCCACCATGTGAGCCAGCAAGAGCTGCTCTGAGGACCTGACCTAAGCCACAATCCCATGATGAGGCAAGTAAGGAGGCAGCAGGTAGAGCATCCTTCTCGTGCCTCAGAACTTCTCAGTCAAGGGGTGTCTGGCCTTACCTTCTTTGCTGGTGTGCTGCATGGCCTCCCAGTCCTCAGGGCTTTGCCGGGCCTCCAGGTCTACCGTGTCATTCAAGAAGAACTCATGCCTGCAGTTTCGGTTCTCCAGGCTTGCCATGCGGGGGAACTTCTTCCTTGACAGTCGCAAGTACTTCTGGTTTTTGCGTTGCTTCCGGAGAGAGAATGGTAGGACTGTTCCCCCAGTCTTCTCTGAGAACTCTGCCTGCCCTGTCTTGGCCCCTGGCAGGCTACTGTCTCCTCCTCCAAACCTCCGTGCAAGAGAGAAACAGAGCTTTTCCTTTCCCTTGTGGGCACTCCTCAAGTCCATGCCATACAGCCGCTGACAAGAACATCAACACAGCAAGGTTCAGAATGGGAATCTGATGATATAGTCATCAGGACTCTCACCTGGGAGCCAAGAATCTATTCTTACCTGAGCATCTGGGTGACCTAGGAGAAGTTGTGGCACTCCTACAACACTGTTTCTCTCATCTCTCCTCCTGGAATCTAAGCTCCTCCTTACACACTTGGCCTAGGATTGGTTGCTTTGCATGGCAACCATCAAAGCATGCCGGAAGTCCACTTCCAAACAGCTACCACCTTCCACATGCTGGAAAGTCCAAGCCCAGTGTGAAATGAAAAAGACCACGTCAACCAGATAACTACTTGCAACCGCTCAAACCCAAAGTCGGTAAGATCCTAGTTCAGAGAGCAAGAGCTGAGCTGTTTGTTGTGTTTTTGTGTCTTTTTTGCTGTTTTGTTAGTTGCTGTTCAGCTAACAAGTTAAAAGTACCTGCCTACCCACTGAGTTCGAGCTCGTGTTAGCGTTTTACCTCCAATTTTGTCCATGCCACAGCTAATGGACACTTTCCACCTTCCTGTGAGCAGAGTAGCAGCACAGCGCTAACTAGCTAGAAATATACAGTAGAAGAGCAAGAAGCTACCTGCAGTAGGAGGCGCTTTGGTTTGGGGCCTCTTTTTCTGTACCCTGAAGCACGGTCTCTCTCTTCCCTGTGAAGGAAGAACACAAATCAAACAAAGTAATAAACACCACAGCACAAAGCCTAGCCAGGACTTCCACCTTTTGCAGCAGAGCTCCCTCATTTCCTCTGTTAAAACCCAACTGTGAATAGCTAGGGCTTGGAAAGCATCCCAGAACTGCTTCTTGCAGGAGTGAAATTCTTGCAAGAAAGGAACTTCTTTGACTTAGCTGGTCAAGAACAGGTTAGGGAAACTTATCACCTCCCATCACTCCAGTCCAGCTCTGGACCCAACTAAAACCTGAGAACAATTACTCTTTCGCTCAATGCTACTTGTGCTTGGGCTCATTTTGCCTTATCTGCCTCCATCAAGGCCAGGTTACAGAGATGGAGAAGGACTCATTGCTATGCATCTCATCTTTGATTGAAGTGGGGACACCGCAAAAGAATAAGGACACTATTTCCTGTGCCCAGTGTAAGAAAAGAACACACGCACTTACTTTTCTTCGTAAGCCACTACCAGGCGAGGATCCAAGATATGATCTTCTGGCTCCCATGTACTGTATCTGAAGAAAAACATAAGGAATATAAAGTAAACAATGCTTTAATGAAACATTCCCTCTGCAGGGCTGCTCCCAGCGTGCTGAGGCCCTGGATATCGTCTTCACAAGGCTCAGTGGGGCCTGCCACAACACTGCTAGAGCTCTGAGGAATCCTAGCCATTCCCCCACAAATTTGCTGCCAGACACCACCTCCCCTTCCCCCAAACAGGCAGAGCCAAGCACCAAGCAGCAATCTGTAGGAGAACAGGAAAGGCCTTCCTCCCCAGGGCTCCCTTCACGCTATTTGCAAAGCCTTTGCAGAGCCACAAATTAGTTGTAAGATAATGCATAAACAGGTCGCATTTGCAGCACTCCCACAAATCCAGCAAATATATGGGACAATGAGATGACATCTGATACAGCTTTCTGAAAAATAGGTCTCTCTTAATTTAGAGTGCTCAAAGATTAACTACGCTTTCTTCCCCGCGTTATTAATTACCTCTAATCACTGGAGCTAAAAGTATTTCTTTAAGAAGAGTTTAATTTTTCTCCACTGTTGCCATTCAGCCAAACCTGTTCAGATTCGGGCCCTGAGGCAAGTTGATGGCGACTGTCCAACTACTGCTCCTGTTACTTGGCTCCCCCTGCAGGTTATTTCTGTTCAGCAGAGGCTGTCTGCATTTCTGTACCGGCACAGGAGGAACCCACCTACACTGTGGTTAGGGCTACTGAAACTGCTTAAAATGAGCTTGATGCTCTGAGAGAAACCCATGAACACCACCACTAGCTGCTCCCTCTTCCTCTACTGCCAGACTGCTACAATGGAGCCAGCTGCTCAGGAAAGGGCTGAGACCACACGGCAGGCCACATCAAAACCTGTTCCCAAGGGGCATGGCTGTGATTAACACCAAGGAGAAGCAGCCAAAGATTCCCATGGTGAAAGGTTTCTGGAGGATGAAAGGGTCACAATGTGGTCCCTGCAGTGGGTTTATTCTAAGGGCTCATGGTTGCCCAGAAAAGATGGGCAGCATGTCTTTATCATGCAAACTCTAAAGCAAGAAGGCAAGTCTGACACCCCAAGTGCCTCACACCATTTGGTTTCCTGGCATGTGATGTCCAATGTCACGAAGCAGAGCTCCTCCAACACTTGAAGAGGGGGGCAGGCAGGAGACGTGCAAGTGGCGAAGGTGCACTTGTAGCAGTGCCTTTAAACTTGGGGAAAGCATTTCAGGATGCTTACATTTCCAGATGAAGCACAGACTGCACATGGGAACATGTGGCACATGCTTGTACACGTGCAGGGGAAATGGTTTGGAAATGCTTTTTCCTTTCATCTGCTCATTAGCTAGAAGAAAGGTACTGAAAGACAGGAGAGTTACTGGAGAATGGTTCAATAAATGAAGGTACAGGGTTTTTTGTTTGTTTGTTTGTTTTTTTAATACAAAACTGAGAAGCAAAAACATGGAATTCAGATCTCTTTAGGAGCACTGAACATCAGAGGGTTAAGAACAGACATGTCTTCATAACCAATTGATCCCTCCCTCTCTCCTTTGCCCAAGCCTCCTGCAGCAACCTGACCGTGAGCTGTCAAAGCCAAGATGCTGTTTGAACAGAGGAAGGTTTCCTCCCAGCTGCAGGGATTCTGGCACTCATTCTACAAATTTAAGAAAAATAATAACACAAGGGGGGAAAAAAGACATCAGATTACTTTTCCTGGGCAGGAGAAGAAAGAGGATTTGCTTTAAAAAAAAAGAAAGAAAGAAAGAAAGAAAAGCCCTTGGTGGGTGTTGCCTTTCTCTCTGCAGCTCAATTCCTGGCTTCACTGCAGTGGCAAAACACTGCATATAAAAAAAAACATGGTTCAGTTTGCCACACACGCACACACACACAGAGCTATATATACGGGCACACACAGTCCAGGCTGCAGCACAACTGCAGAGAGCAGGCACTCTGGAAAACACAGATCATATGATCCTCCTTCCCCCTCCTTCTACTCCTCCTCCTCTTCCCCCTCCCCTCTTAACTCCAACACAAGTTGTAAACAAGCTTGTAGCTAGAATCAGGCTGTCAGTCCTTCATTCTCTGAGTCCAGCAATACAATCCAGAAATATCAAATAAATGGAAAAACAGCAAACTGCAGTCCTACCCTTGCTCTTTTCCATGAAGCATCCAGTGGGAATCACAAGATAACTGATACAGAGATTATGAAGAACGATGCAACAAGGATGGGGTGGGGAATGAAGAGAAATATGATGTGGGACTAGGAAACTGCAGATGTTGGAAGAGAAAGATGGAAACAGCTTGTGGGGTGCTACATGCCATCACAGGCATATTTATGTTCAGAAACAAGGAACAGAGACTGCTAGCAGGATGAAAGTAGCTTGTATGCTCAAAGCATCTTGGTTTTAAGCAAATCAAACCACTGTATGAACAGCTAAAAAGAGAAATCAGTGTTCTTTGAACTCAGAGCGTGCAAGAAGGTGGTGTTCGGACTTCTCACAACATTAAAATAAGGGAACCTTCACGTTCGCTTGCTCTCGGGGCATAAGATCTGCTTTTAATTCCCCAGAGTTCCTGACTCCCCCACAGTTGCAATGTATAGGGCAAGAAAAGGCAGCAGCAAGAATAAGGGCTGCTCTGCCAAAAGAAATGTGATACCAAGTCTCACTCCACCTTCTCTTGCAATGTCACTTGCCAAAAAAGATCTCACTGTGTTTGTCCTGTTCTCCTTTCCATAAATATCAGTATTCCAGCCAGACAGGACAGTGCCTCACGGACTACAAATGTTCCCAACCTCTGGTAGTGATTAAATTAGGTGCAACTACTTAGGAGAGCAAAGTGGCCCAAGAACTGATCCACGTTGCAGCTGGTACTCATTAAGAGCACTAGGTTATGCTCCAACAGCAGGATTTACAGTCAAGAAAATAATCATCCCAATTTTACTATCGCTACCAGAGAGGGGAAGCTACTTACATTCATGCACGCCTTGTAAGCACAAGGATTAGGCACACAGAAGCGCATTCCACCTTCTTAAATATGAGGTACAATCTGTTGGGATCGCATCCAAACACCCATTAGGATCACACCCATCGCTTTGCAACAAGGATGAGCTAGCAAAAGTTCCCCTTTGCTCAGCACCATCCAGGGCAACCACACACGCAGTGTAGTCACACCCACACACACTGGGTACCTACACACAGTTAGAAACAGAAAAGCAGACCGCTCCCCCCATGGATAAGACCATGAGGCTGTTCTACCAGACTGCTAGCTGACATAGAAATGTTCTCCAGTTACCTAATCTTTTTAATCTCAAAGCATGTCACAGATTGTTCAGACACAAAGCAATGACTCTTTTCCAGAGGCAGCTGCATTTTAATAAAGGAGCATCTGTAAACAGTGCACAGCAATGATGCAAAAAAAAAAAGTATTTTTTTCCTTTTGCAATATGGCAACCAAAGCAAAGGCTGAAAAGGCACTCGGAACAGCAGAAGGTTTCAGACAAGGAAATAAAGGCATTGTGGTAATTTCCAAGGGACAAAGATCACCTCCAGTTGGCTACAATCCATCTGAAAAATTGCCCCTCTCAACTGCAGAGGGAATACAGTAGGATAACAAAGACAAGACCACTGCCTTGTTTTCTATTTTAAAAGACTGCATATAGCACTACAAATAAAGTGCGGTCCCCTTGGTGCTGACTCAGAAAAGCAAGCACCGTTCCAAGTTCTGAAGAATCAGGGTTCCTTGTCAAACTCATACCGAATTGTAAAAGCTTTGCAACTAAAAAGCATCTGAATGGAATAGTTCAGTAGTGGCAAAATGCAGTCAGAAGAGGTTGGCATACAGTCTGCATCCTTCAGCTGCCAGTGCGGAAACAATACAGAGTTTTGGTTTGTGGCTCTTTGTTTATAGTTGTCAGAATGAGGCACATGAGGTTACCCGTGAAGAATGAGACGTTCAGTTGCAGAGATACAGTGAAGACTATTAACAAATAGTTAAGAAAAAGACAAGTAAAGCACAACTTACTTCGGGGGCCATCCTTTCCACTTCACCAGGTATTCTACTTTACCCTGGAGGGGAGAAAAAGGAAGAAGAGAACAGGTGAAGCCTGCAACCAAATATGGGCTATGGCAAGAGGAGCAACCAATCAGCAAGACTGAGCTAAGAGCTCATTTCCCACCACTTTATTTTCAAAACAACGCCACTTCCTCTTTCAACTATACTTGTGGTATCTCCTTCCCCATGGGCACAGAGAGCTGTTTAAAAGGACCAGAACTCCCCCAGCTTGGGACCACTGCTGCAGAATCATAGAGGCTGGAAGGCACCTGTGGAGATCATCATGTCCAACCCCCCAGCTAAAAGCACGTTCCCTACAGTAGGTTGAGCAGGAAAGCATCAGGCAGAACCCCAAATGCCAGACTGCAGACATCCCTGCATTTACAGGGAGCCTAACAAGAAGTCAGCGTGCATAAAGGCAAGAGGGAGATGCACGCCAGGAGCAGGTGTCAGATGAATCTGTTCAAGCAGAGGAGATACACAAGACTGAGATCCTATGAAGCGTCACTTAGGCATGTTCCCTTCCAGCTGCTGCAGCACCGCTCCATCCATCACAGTCACTCCACCTTTCAACCCAAACAAACAGCTGAAGTTCGGTGTTAACCGCTTATTCGTTCACCCCAAGCACAAAACCAAACAACAAACGCGCAGCGACTGGAAACCACACACAGAGGCCCAGAGGAACGCACACAACCAGTGAAGAAGTCTTTAATATTACACCGCAGGACTTGTTAAACACTTCCCAGAGCACTGCAGGATGGAAGCGCCGCTGCTGCTGGCGCAGAAAGTGACAGCACAGAAAGCGCAGCCCTCCAGCCCAGGAGCCGGTGTTTTCCTACGGGGGGGGGGGGGGGGTCCCCAGCTTCCAGATGCTTGCAGACACCACCCTGTAAGGCACTTCCCAACGACCACAAGATCCCAACGCACAGGGTTAGCCTTCCCCCCCCGGGTGGGGGTTCCTCCAGCCAGGGGAACTGAATCACCGAGCTGAGGCCCCCCCAACCACCACAGGGTGACACTCAGAGCCCCCCCAGCCCGGGGGACAACCCCCCCCCTTCCCCGCCCCATCCCCGAGCGGCCGCCGCCGCCACCACGCCCCCCGCTCCCGTGTGAGGAGGGAGGAAGGGAGGGGAGGCGGGCCGGGCAGGGCCGGGCCGGGCCGGGGGGACCCCTCTCGCCCACCACGCGGCCCACCTTCCGCACACGCTTCTTGCGGATGCTCTCCACCGCGAACACCTGCTCCCCGATAGCCGACAGCTCCATGGCCGGGGAGGACGCCGGGGCCGGTGGTACCCGTCGGCGGCCGTTTGGCAGCCGTTGGCGGCCCTTGCCCGCCGCTCCCCCTCCCACGCCCCCTCCCCCCGCCCCGCTTTAGAACCTGCGCAACGTTTTCCTCCGGCGCGCGCGGGGGGGCGGGGCCTCACGCTGGGCGGGAACCGCCGGAGGGGCCGCTCCCGCCTCCCGCCCCGGCCCCCCTCACAGTCGCCTCCGCGCTGCCCGGTCCCCTAATTCGTCTTCGTGACAGCCCTAAATTTGGGTAGCGGTGGCGTACAGCAGCCTGAAACGTGCTTCGGGCTCTGTACCTGCACAGACACAGCCTACTCAGCATCTCCGAGTGAAGAGCTTCGGAAAAACCGTAGCCGAACGTCAGAGCATTTCTCTGGGTTGCGACCGCTTTTAATCCCTGTGCAAATCATAGCAGAGCCCGACTGAGAAATGGGAGAAACTGTGTTCGGCTTGATGGCTGGGCCGGGTGGTCTCAGAGGTCTCTTCCAACCTTAATGATTCGATGATTCTATTGACTGTGTGGGGATAGAGGGGAAGAGAAATCCCACCTTCACCGCTCGAAAACTTGTGGGTGAATCCTTTATCGATTGCTGCTGCACTTCTTGGTGCAGGAGATTAACATCGTTTTATTTAATTTGTGCCTCTTTAAACTCAAATGTTATTATATATATATTTCCAATATGAAATAAACTTAATGAATACTGAAGGCGTTCTCCAAATGAAGCAACCTGCGTTTTGATCAAAAGCCTTGATCCTCTGCTTATAAACAGAGGTGTATGGCAGGAATCCATGTCCTCAATACTGTCAGATTTCTGCATGAGTATTCCCTTCGTTATTCCTGCTTTTCCCGTTCTTCGCCTCATGCCGACAATTGTTCCACATGTGGTATAAGCAGTATTTGCATCAGTTATATCACAGCGTTTGAAAGACCTCACATCCTGGAGAGATGAGGGATGAATTCTGCACATGAGGTGACATCGGAATGCAACAAAATTCCGGGCAAATGCCATGACATGACAAAATCATCCATCGCTGCTTGCTGGGGGAGGTTTCTGTGCATCCAGGAGGTTTTACTCTCGGGTGTAATCACACTGACTCCCACTTTGTGGGAGTGCTACAAAGGCAATACTCCCCTGGTTCCTCCAGTGTCCTGAGCACCCGAACATACTTCTGTGGTTCCTTCTGCATTTCAGAAACTGTTTGGTTTTTTTTGCAGAGGTCTTCCTTGGGCAAAAATACTACTTACTAAAGCTGTTACCCCAGTTGCTTTTCATTCTAATAATGGTTATAATGTGAGTAGGCAGGGTGTGGGGTTTTTGTTGGTAGGTTGGCTTGTTGCCGATGGTTTTGTTTTTGTTCTTGCGTGTTGTCCAGTTTAGTCTGACAACCCAAACTGGAATCCTATGGGTGAAAAACAAGAATCCTCCCATCCTGTCCCAAGTTATGAATTACCTCTAAGTGAATGTTACTCAGCCATTTATAAAGACTAAAAATAATGAAGACAAACAATTTAAGCATTCCAGTCTTTCAGATCTTACAACCTTTAAAAGCCACTCTGCGATAAAAGACCTTTTAAAAGTATATCAGGAACTAGATTATCAAAACCTTTACTGGAGTTGCTATGACTAATTGTATAGTCACACTAACACATAGAAGTGAACTCAATGCACAGAAAACCAAAGCAAATATTGAACCTTCCTTAGTACAAATCCCGAGACCCAAATCCAGGAGCCTTTAATCAAAATTCCAATTAACTTCAAAGAGTTTTACTTGAGTAAAAATTGCAAGCAGAATCTAGTATGGAGGAATTACCATTTTAATTGCTTCTGGTTTGATTAAACGACTCGGCTTGCAGTAGATACAGGCACTTACATTAACACTAGAAATTTATTAACAGTCATTTAGATTCTATAAAGCCTAATTCTGCCAAGGATTTTTATTTATATTTTTTTTTCAAAAGAGTGCGGCAAAGATTAGCATAGATTCAAAACAGCCCAGCACATCCCAGAAGAAACACTGCTTGACGTAGCTCCAAGAAACGACGTTGCAGCAGGAGCAGGATTTGGCAGCCTGCGAGCACGCCGCCGTGATTCCGTAACGGGAATCTACGGGAGCTGGCAGCCATGGAAGTCGTGCTGCCAATACCGTTTGCGATGTATTGCTGGCTTGACTGGTAAACTGGCCTATTGCTGCGCGCTGCTGTGTGTTCAATTATCAGTAGATGGCACTCATCACGCTCCTCTGCGCGCAGGTCTGTTTTATACGCAGGTTGTGCTTTTGGTACACAGCCTCATAACGCATCACAAAAATAAAGGGCTGCAAAAGGACAAAGTCAGTGCTGCACTGGCCTCTGAGTCCAGCCCAGTCAGAGCTGAGCTGTCTCAGCAAGTGCAGGATGTTCTGAATGTCAGCAGTTAGTTAAACTCCAGAAAAACTACCCTATGGGAATGCCTGTATTGAACAGTGCTTTTAATGCTATAGGTTTGCTTAAAGCCTGTGGAAAGAATGCAGCTGCCCTCTGCTGCCAATTGGCAGCCCCTTGGTTTACCGAGAGTCTCACATCAGCCGCCAGTAAATGACGTGTTTAAAGCTGCACTTTTGCTGTGTGTGCCTCGCCCGGCTCTGATCCTCTCCCAGCTCAGGGATTTCCCAGAATCAGATGGCCAGCAAGCCAGAGCCCCAGCACAAGGTGCTGTTCTGCCTTTGGGGTTACACAAAATTCAAGGAAAACAGATATTTTTGTCCCCTTGCCTTGGCCAAAGTACTAGTCCTGGCCCAAGCCTGGGTCCGTCCAAGAGCCGTGGTGGGGTCTGTCATGAAGAAAAATGTCTATTGTTGGTTCAGTTTCACTTCATTTTCACCCTTAGCCTCTTTTTGCCCAGTATGGGGTTTCTCCATCCCTTATGATGGAGAAAGTCACTAAGCCACTAGGCCACTAAACCTAGTAACTAATTTAGTGGGTGGCAACCCCGCCCTTGGCAGGGGGTTGGAGATAGATGATCTTTGAGGTCCCTTCCAACCCAAGCCATTCTACGGTATGATTCTATGAGCTGCACCTAACAACCTTCTGCTCCAGCCTTTCACTGCTAGATCAGAGCACTCAGTGTTTCCCTCCCACTGTGGCCATGCCTTGAGTGCAGCTCTGAGGGGCCAGGAGTGCCATCTAAATGGGATAGCAAGCACCAAACTCCAGGCTGTGATCCTCCAAACAGCACCGAGCTGGCACTTGTCCCTAGGTGTCACCTCACCTTGGTGGGCAGCTCAGCTTTCCTGCTCCTTGGCTCACACCCGGGTGCAACTGGGAAACATTCTTAGGTGTTTCTTCCTGGCTTTCCTCAAAGAGCTCATCTAGTTCCTAGGACAGGGTCAGTGCCAGAAGTAGCAGCTACTATTTGACTTTGAACATGCCGCTGAAAGAGGATCTGTTGTTTTCTTATCTGTTAAACTGTAGCTCAGCAGTTACAGCACACACCCAGTAGTGCTAGACATCAAGGTCCCATCCCTCTTCTGTCTTTGGGACCATGAAATCCCATCTTCAGGGACTTGTTATTGTCTATCTTGAGTGTAAGGGGGCACACAATCACTTGGTGACGTTGTCCTTCTTGATGCAAGCCACATTCAGAGCTCACTGGACCAGGGAACAGGTAACTGTATGACACAGCCCGATCTCACAGCTATTTTCCTGGGCAAGAGATCCGTGTCCTGGTCTTGGTCCCAATCCCTGGCTGTATACACACGTTGTCCAGTGCCTGATTCATGCAAAATACGTAAACGGGTCCTTGTGAAGGTGCTGAAACACCTTCCAAGATAAACACTTTGCTAGAGAATGGTGTTCCTTCTCCCTAGGCTGCTCTGAGTGCTGAACGCTTTTGTGTCACAGCAGGACTGAAGCACACTGCTTTGGTACACAAAGTACACAAAGTACACAGTGCTGATTGCTTTCTTTTCAGGAAGCTCTAGTAGGATTGTCACTGCTCCGAACCCTAAGACTGAAGCATAGGTGGGCAAGGAAAAATAAGTGCTTTGTCGTTGTCCTTGTTTGCACACTTTTGTGGGTTTCTATAAATATATATGTTTGTGCTTTCAATCGAGTTTTGTTGTTTCAATGAATTTGAATTTTGTTGTTGTGAGGAAATGCACATGAACATTATGAGCTTCCCGTGGCAGCAGCATTCCCGCAGTCCCCCTGCACTGTAGAGCACCCCGTCCTAAAACCTTCTCTTTTCAGAGGACATTTTACATGAAAAGCAGTGCACGTCCCCCATTCTCCCACTTGGAAAAGGCCAGAGCTGTGATGCTTGCTTTCTATGAGCTCAGGCCCTCATCTGAGGGAATCAGGCTGTGATGGGATTGGCACTTGTGCTCAGAGCTGATCTGGGGCCAGAAGTGGGCACTGAACTGCATCTGAGCTGAGCCCTAGGGATACAGGAGCTAGGAGGTGTCCTTCATCCACGTTTCAGGCAAAATGTGTTACATCGTGCCCTGCCGTGCCACGCCACACCACCCAACAGTCCTTCACACCACCAGGAGTGCAATTAGGATTTGCTTTTCTGCGTTACATCTTAGGTGAAGCTCCTGCTCCCTGGGCCAGCACTGAGTTTTGCATTAAGCTGTCATATACAATAAAAATGAAAATAGCAGGGACCACAGCAATCAGATCTCCCAAGCCCTGCTGAGCATCCAGATCACAAGACTGAAGTGATTTCTTCCTCCTGGACACTCTTTGGCCATAAACCTTCCGTCTGCCCTAGGTGCCCTTGTTTCCCCAGAGCCGCCAGGGTAGATCAAAACGGGCTAACGACTTTCTTAATGGAAGGAGATCCTTCACGGGAGATGGCTGAGAGTCAGTAGAGCAGTGGGAGCGCCCTGAGGAAGCCCTTGCAGCCAACGCCTGCTTTTCACGACTCAGCAGCTGCTCGTTAGGTGGCACTGCAGGCCGGGATTTGGGGTGAGCGCAATGTCCCGAGGCTCGGAGCAGGGCTATGCAGGCTCTCTTCGCCTCAGTTGTGCGTTTTATCCTCAAATTGCTGGGAAATCTTGAAGCCCGCAGCGGGGTGATGTGAAGGGAGCGTCCTGAAGACGCTGCCTTATGTTGCATCTACCCCATGGGGCCAGCACTTGGCTCTGCTTTTGGCAGGAGACCCCACGTTTTGAGCGTGTACCTCCTCCACCCAAACACCCTGAGCCAAACCAGGAGAAAGGAAAGCGTCTCCATTCTCCTACAGCCCTTGGAGCCACTTTCCTCCTCACCTCGCTTCCCTTGGCATGCCCCTGGGTAAATGTTTATCCATGTTTCTAAAGCCAGGCAGTGCATAGGCAGGATCTCAGAGCGCTTCCCTTGCAGCATTTGGTAGAAGAGTGTTAAGGCTCTTCCCCGGGCACTGCTAGCTAACCCAGGCCTGGCAAGAGCACGTACCCTGGCTCTACAGAGGCAAACACCATGGCTGCTCCTGTCCTGGCCAGGGCTGTGCAGCTGGGTCCTGCCCCAGCCCAGCACCTGTGCCCCCCCGCCCCCGTCTGAAGCCGGGAGATAAATGCCCTTGAAATCTGAAGTAACCATGATAATTTGATTTTGAACAGGAAAATGAACTGGTTTTTTTCCCCTTATCTAATTGATTAGGAATGTCAACTATTCCTTTCTGCACACCGTGCGTGCCTCTTATTTGTGTAGGAAGCAGCTGGTCTGGTGATTCAGCCAGACACTTTTTTTAACTAACAAAAAATAAGCTTTGAGGTGGGGGATTATCACTGTATTTCACCACAAGTTGACAGATCAAATCCATCTCTCCACTTCTCCCTCTGCATCCTGATCCGTCTCCACTCCAAAGACAAATGTAGGTGTCTGGGGAACAGGGTGTCACAACGGAACACGGGTGTCGCGACGGGACACAGGCTCAGCAGCCATGTCTGGTGCCCGGCTGACATCAGAAACCTCCCTGGCTTTTGTCTGGGCAGATTTCTGCCCACAGCTATTTCTGCACACTGCTGAGCAGGGCTGGAGGCAAGGGCTAGCCAGTGGGTGACGGGAGCTTCGCAGCCGCGTGACTCTGCAACTACTTTCTGTCCTGGGCTTAAAATGGAGTACATGTTCTCATTTTTCTTGGTAGGCAGTTATGCTTCCCATCCGAAATTGTACAGACTTCGGATGCATTTCAGAAAGTTTTCTCAGGAAGTGCCTGAAACTGCAACGTAGTGATATTTGTTGCTAAGAAAATCTGTCCATGCAGCCCAGCCAATGGTTGCAGCACTGTCTGCTTGCAGAACCTGGTGGGAAGATAGTTCTTGGCAAGATTTGGTCAAACAAGCAATTAGAAGCCCCTAAGAGATTTCAGATTGTGTGCAGGCACTGGTCATCTCACCTAGGAAGTGATGCCAAGTATCCAATCAACAGGAGCATTCTGTGTGATAAACATGTAAATCATTGAAGTGTGAAAGGAGAGAGCTGAAAGATTCCAAGCAAATGGGACAGTGTCTTGACTTCCCTTTCCAAAGAGTTCTCAGGACTTTGTGTTGCTTGGCCACTGTTGATATCACCACCACTGCTTCCCACGGTCCATGACACAGATCAGCTCTACAGGATTTCATCACAACTCATAGATGTGTACCTGCTCCATAAGCAAAATGGGATTGTGTTAGACATTGTCACTGCAGAGAGCAGAGCTGCCCCCAAATGAGCGTGAGCATGGGAGCTAACAGGTATGAATGGATTTTCCAGGTCAAAAGAGCACCGAGTCCCTGTGACAGGTTGCCATGGGAAATGATTGTTTTGATCATAGAATCATAGAACGGTTAAAGTTGGAAGAGATCACTAAGATCACCTAGTCTGTCAGCCCATCTTCACCATGCCCACTAACCATGTCCTCAGTGCCACATCCACACATTTCTTTAACACCTCCAGAGACGGTGACTCCAACACCTCTCTGGGCAGCCTGTTGCGATGCATCATCACCAGAAATTTTTCTTAATATCCAACCTGATGGTCTCCTTGAAGGTAATTCAGTCTGGTGGCTCGGAGTGATGTTGATACAACTTTCAGCAGGCAACAGCCAAACCACCACTTGTCTGCACTGGATTCCAAGCTGGAGCTGTGAAGACCATTAACAAGGGTTTGAAGGAGCAGTGCTGAGTCAACCTGGAGTACCCACTGAGATAAGCTGGACTATCCTAATGTGAATATTCACCTTCCTATACCCTGGCTGTGCAGCCTTTTTTAGGGTCATCTCAGCACTGAACATGTGGCTGTTGTAGAGCAATGACCAGAGCAAAGCCTCGTGCCTCAAACCTGCACACAGAGAAACATCTGAGCTGCTGCTTGCTACCCATTGAGCTTGCAGGAGCTGGCAGGAACGCTGCAATTTGTTTAACCAGCTAACCAAACACCCTCCAGCACCTGCTCCCTCCGCAGAGGAGGCCAAACAACAAACACTGGGCTGAATAAACTTTCCACTGTACTCTTGCCATTAGGAGGGTGAGCTGTCAGCAGCGTGGCTCAGCCACCGACAGAACCCAGGGACTGAAATGGCCAAACAGGTAGCGCTGAGCTGGAGGGGACGCACGTGGTGATTTGGGCTCAGTGTTTGGGTCTGGCTACCACAGATTTTCTCTTGTGTTATCAGAAGAGGGTGAATTGTCAAAGGCTTGGCAGCTGATAGGAACCGGTGCCGTGCCAGACCCAGGGAAAACCCCATGCTCAAAGAAGCAAGCTGTTAGCCTCAGCTCTTCTCTCTCACGTGCTTCACGGTCCCCACAGAACATTCTCTTTGACAACACTTCTGGAGGACGAGGCTTGCTCTGCAGGTTGAGCAATCTGTGTTTTGCTGAGGCAGTGGTTCTCATGATCAAATGTGAGCAGTGACTGCGGCTGTTCAGTAAAATCAAGGTGGGAGCCCTGTTCCGGGACCTGCCGCTGCCTGTCGTACGCTGGCACATTGTTCTCCCAAGGTGGGATTCGCTGTGCCTACCGTTTGCCAGCTGAAAATTAAGCACCTTCAGTTGAGCTGGCTGAAAATTAGGCAGTCAAACACCTGCAGCCTTTGTCTCCTACTCTAGACAAAGGGGAGCATTGAGCGCAGCCACAACATGATTCATCCCAGCCCTCCAGAAATTAAGCTGAGTTGCTTCATGGAGGTGCCCATCTCTGTTGACTATGGAGGAGCTGAGATGGCTGGGTGAGACTTCAGAGCCAGCGTTTAGATGTCTGCTTTCAGGTGAACCCCACTGTTGGCCCACTTTTTGTGACCACAGTTACCACCAAACATGGATGGTTTGGGTGCATCCTAAGGGCTGGGTCCATGTCCTCCACCAGATTAGGAAAGCAGAAATCTGGTAGCACGTGTATGGCTGAAGCAATGCCATTTTGTGTATAAAGATTCCATTTTGCTTGAAAAAAAAAGGGGGGAGGGGGCTAAAAGGATCAAGCCCAGCATTTTTTTTCATCTTCCTTTCTTGCACCTGATATTTAATGAAAAATCCCAACAAGATAGAGATGGAGATGGAGATGGAGGCAGAGAAAGGAGGGAGAGAAACAGAGATGGCTGTTGATTGACACTGCCAACAAACAAGAGGTGTGGTGCCTCAGATGGTAAATTTTTCAGGAAAGAAGCTAAAATAAACAAAACCGGTTTTCCTGGGATTCCTCCACAACGCAGACATCTAAACGCTGTGGGGGCCAGCAGCACTATCGTTTGGAAGAGAAATCCCCATGAGAAAAAAAGCTGAGCCCAAGCCAAGTGGGACCTGAAGACTGGAGAGCCAAGGAACTGCTTTTCCCCTTATCCCAGGATGGAAGACTGGCCAGAAATGCCATGAAACCATTCATCCCACGAATTATGTATATTGTTGTGGTTTTTTTTTATTCTCTTTTATTTAACCTGGCAATAAGTCAATGTATATCATACGACTGCTGCGATCAGCTCCTATGGATGGCTCCTAAACTTGGGCATGGCTACATGGGGATAACTTGGGATGGCTGCTTGGCTGATCTTGGGGAGCTACCACCCCACAAATCATCTCAGCCCCAACCTGCTACTGGGTGGCAGAGGCTGGGAGGGCACCGAGAGTCACCAGGTGCCCTCATTCCTCTTCAGCAGCATTGGGAGCAGGCAGGGGCAGTGTGGGCAGAGTGGCTGCCTCAGGGCCATTACCCTAAGCTCAGACCCCAGGACAAACAGGGGCGGCCCAAGAGGGCCGTGTTGCGAGAAGGAAGTATTATTTAATGTGCATTGTGTTGGGAAGCGAAAACAAGGGTCCTGGCGCCAGGCCAGGTCCCTTGGCCTCTGATTTTTTTCTTATTTTTTTTTTTTCTTTTCTTCAGGGCAATTGTTCTAGTTAGACCTATTCTTCTTCTTCTTCTTTTTTTTTAATTATTTTGTTTTGTTTTGTTTGCTTTGGTGTTTTTGGAGCTGACAATGCGCGGGGTGATTGCTCAGCGCACTTCCTGTGTTTTGGCACGGGGGCTGCTCAAGTGCTTGGCAGCGCTTCCCACCTGCCACAGTCATCACCACTGCCACTGTCACCACCGATGCCACTGTCATCACACGGCCACCGGTGCGTGGGTTATAGCAGGGGGACACGGGGCTTTCTCCTGGCCCAGTGGCGCGGGGCAGAGGGGAGCGGCGGGCAGCGGTGTGAGTCAGTGTGGAAAGGCTGCGCGCATTGCTGCTGGCTGACTCACCGGCCCTGAGGAAAGAAAAAAAAAATTAAAAAAAAAAAAAAAAGAAAGAAAAGAAAATTCCAGCCAGATTCTTTCGGGGAGGTAAACAAGGTCAGGCAGCACGACCAGATCCTGTTTACCTGGGACAGGACAGATTTATGGAGCCTGCACTGCAAGCGGGACGTGTCCACGTGGCTGGAGGCACCCACAAAGAAGCCCTCAGACCATTTTACCTGAAGTCAGACAGCTCCAGCATGGAGTTAAATCCCCACATTCTGGATTCTCCTGTCTGCTTTGATGCCTGACTGCAGCCCCCATATGCTGAGGCTCCTGTGCAGCTCCCACTCCTGCTCCCCATACAGAAGCCCCGTCATCCCATCAGCCCCTCCAGACGCTGACTGAGTGTTTTTTCCTGATAGCGAGTTGTGTGTGAGTGGATGTTGCTCAGGCAAATATCCTGTTCTTGAGACAGGACAGGGACACGGGAGGGGGAGGGGGGGGCATGGGGGTGGTGTGCCGGGATTTCACATTCCTAGCATTCCTGCTTTGGCCGGGAATGGGAGCACTGCAGAACAGCCTGGTGCTGAGGACCAGGCACCCACCTCCATGTCACACAATCATTAAGGTTGGAAAGACCTCTAAGATCACCTAGTCCAATCACCAGCCCATCCCCACCATGCCCACTGACCATGTCCCTCAGTGCCACATCCACACGGTTCTGGAACACCTCCAGGGATGGTGACTGCACCACCTCCCTGGGCAGCCCATGCCAGTGCAGCACCACTTTTTGGAGAATAAATGTTTCCTCATATCCAACCTGAACTTCCCCTGGTGCAATGTGAGGCCATTCCCTCTCATCCTACTGCTGTTACCTGGGAGAAGAGGCCGACCCCCACCTCGCCACAACCTCCTTTCAGGTCATTGTAGAGAGCGATAAGGTCTCCCTTGAGCCTCCTTTTCTCGAGACTGCACAACCCCCGTTCCCTCAGCCGCTCCCCATCAGACTTGTGCTCCAGACCCCTCACAGTTCTGCTGCCTGTCTCTGGACACGCTCCAGGGCCTCCATGTCTTTCTGGTATTGAGGGGCCCAGAACTGAACACAGTTCTTGAGGTGTGGCTTCACCAGTGCTGAGTACATAGACACACACGGGGCAAGCCTCAAGGTCTTCTATGCTCTCTGCTTCTCCAGGAGCCCACAAGTCCACCCAGCATGGCCCCATATGGGAGTGCACAGGGCTGCAGTGACCCAAGTCTCCATGTCCTGCCCTTAGCCAAGCAGCATGGATACACAGGATAGGCTTAGCACATGGATACAGCATTCATAGGTTTCATGGGGTGAGAAATCTTCGCTCTTCTCACCACTCGGCAGCTCTGCTTGGGGCAAAAGGAGTAGAAGGCACCATGTCTGAGCAAGCTCTCTGTTTAATTTCATATAGTATTTAGCACTCAATAACCATCTTCCTCTTCCCCTTCTTTTTTTTTTTTTTTTCCCCCTTCATTCATTGACACAATAAACCAAACAGGGCCAAAGCTACATTGCAGTGGTCTTCCCTCATAGTCAAAGTGAGGTGCTGAGCTCTCCCCTTCCATGCCATGCCAGGGTTTGCTAGCTTTCTCAAGGAAATGCACACATCGTATCTTGCAGGCTGTTCAAAAGGAGAAGGAGCCACTCAGCCACCCATTTTACATGTGTGTTATTGGAAGGGGAAGGGACAGGCAGGAAAGGAGACTATGCCTCTGGTCACATGCAGAAGCCAGGTTTTGAGGAATTGAAAGAGTGTTATATCTGCAAGATTTCAAAAAAATATACATAATAATATCCGGAAAAGGGCACCAAGCATGCTTCTGCCTTTGAGGAAGCAGCGATGTGCTCCAGTGCTAGGAGGGCTCTTGAGAGAGCCCCAGTGATGCTGTCCTTGTGAGACAGGCAGGTCCTGGGCTCCCCAGAGCCCAAAACATGAAGCTCTGGGTGCACAAGGGCTCCAGCCTTGCCACAGGCCCTCGGGGTGGGAAAACCCCTCTGGGTACCCACTGTGTCCCTGAGCATTGTAGCACGGATGACTAAAGCCATTAGGTCACCAACATGAGTTGCTTCCTTTTTTGGTCAAAGTCAAGTGTCAGAATCACAGGTTTCCTCTTTCCTTAGAACTGGGCTTTCTCGATACCACAAATCCTTCTTGCAAGGCTAAAATTAAATGTCTGAAAGCACATGCACAGTGTTGCAATCTCACTGCTCTGCTTGCTGCGCTGTGTAATGCATGATCAGGGGAGCAAACAATAGAGGTTGGAAATAGCCGGGATGGAGATTTCCTCTTTCAGTTGCAGAATTGTTTCCTTGACTGGTGCGTGCATAAGCCAGGTGGCAAAATGCTTGCCCCCGCTGGGCTTCCTGGCAAGTAAGGGGGATCTCTGGGCAAGGAGCAGAAATGAGTAGAAGAAAAACTCCCCCAAAAGCAACTCCCAGCCTTCTTGAGCTTCACTGCACTCTCCTGCCCCATTGCAAGCTCACCGTAGCTGTTTCTTGCAACTCCTTGCCAGCACCCCATGCTCATCTGCAGACCCATGGATGGATGGGTGGGAGCTGTTGCAGCTCTGGTAGTGGAATGAGGATGCCCATGCCTAGAGCATGGCTCTTGGTGGCTCCTTCTTGGCCACAAGCTTTAAACTTAAGTAAATAAAGAAGCGCAACAATAGGTTGCAGCTCAGCTGGTGGAACTATCCATGGAAAAGGGAAAATGCGTATCATGGGGGAAAAAGTGCAGCTGCTCCTTTCTGTTTCATTTAATGCACTTGGAGGTGGCTGTGCTGAGAAAATCCTTTATTTGGTTATGGGGCTGTTCACAGCAGGCAGGAGAGCATCATCCATGCCAAATGCCAGTGTGAGGACTCAGCACTGGGTCCAGCCGTGCTGATGAGAGCTGCACCAGGTACACGATGAGCCCATAACAAAGTTGAGGGATGTTCTGATGAGAACCATCCATCCCTTGGGAGAAACCTCATGGCAGAGGTCTCTGATCCTGCCCTTTCTGGACCTCATCAGTGTTTGTGCATCCTCTGGGAGCACATATTTGGTATGGCCAAAGCCATGCTGCCATGTCCCCGCACAGCCCCAGGGCTGCTGCCCCTGTGCTGCGCTTCTTGACTGCCTCATATTTTCCAGGGCCAGCTGCGCTCCCATCACCATGTGTTGTCCAGAGCCCCCAGGTTTATGGGATATCAGGGAGGCCTCCTTTTCCTCTCGGCCCCCCAGCACATGATTTTTGTTTTTCTTCTTGATTAGCGGAAAAAATTCCTAAATCCATTGCAGGGAAGGAAGGTCTTTTCTCTCTTTCTCTCTCTTTGGTCAGTCAGTCAGATACAAACAATTTCCATCACGGCCATGAAACACTTTTTCCACCGAAAAACACCTCTGCAGGCTTTAAAGGCACAGGTCCCCCTGCAGCCTCCACCCAAGGGGTGCACGCTGCACTTCATCCATTGTTACACTCTGCTCTGACCCCTGGTGTGGGGGATCACAGAGTCTTAGAATGGCATGGGTTGGAAGGAACCTCAAAGATCATCAATTTCCAATCTCCTGCTGTGAGCAGGACTGCCAGCCACTAAATCAGGCACTGGATCAGGTTGCCCAGGGCCCCATCCAACCTCGCCTTGAACACCTCTCCTCCTCTTTACACCTACAGCAGAACCCTCCGAGCCAGGCTGTGTGGGGCATGGAGCTGCTGTTCAGCATCTGCATTGGCTGAAGGTCAGCAGATTAGGGGACCTGGGAGTTTCCCGAGCTGCTCGGCATCCCCAAACTGAGCGTGCTGTCTCTTGGCTTTTGCAGCGCCTGCAGAAAAACCACAGCAAACATTTCGACATCGACTGTCAAGGCACAAACCTCCCTGCTCCCTACTTTTGGGTCACTGCTTAATTGTTTGCAAACAGTTCCTTTGACTGAGTTGGTAATTCCAAGGGTCTGTGTTTTCCAAGTCCCATCTGCTCCCAGAACCCTGGAAGCCCACTTGGATTTTGGGGCCCTGGGGTTCCTCGTTCCGCTAATCCCAAGATGAAAGCTGGAAGCAGCCGAGGCTTTTTGGCTCCTTCCCGATGCCTTTTAAGAGGGGAAATTCCCAGGTTTGCAACATGTTCGCTTGGTCACAGCAGATTATGGCTCAGGGAGGACACGGCTCTGCTTGGACACAGGCTGTGTGAAGGCGAGCCATGAACAGCTGCACCACTTTGAGAAGAGCTTTGTGGGCTCTTTTTTCCTAAGTAGATTTTAATTCTTCTTATTTTCCTCCCTCTGTGCGCCCTGCTTGGCACAGGCAGCACCTCCACCCCCAGGACCCACTGGGTTCTTGTGAATGGACAGCACGATGGGGCCACTATGGGATGAATCCCCTCACCCCTCCATGTCTTGCCTTGCCTTGGTGTCCCATGTGTCATGTCCCATCTCCCTACCTTTTCGTATCCCGTGTGGGTTTGGTGTCATGATGGGGGCTCCAAGCGTGGCTTTGAGGTGCCACCTGCCTGCAGGGAGGGAACGCTTCTCCCAAATCTAAACCGAAAACCCAAACTCAAACCCAAATGCAAACTGAAACCCAAACTCAAACCCAAACTCATACTCAAACCCAAACCTAAACTCAAACCCAAACTCAAACTCAAACCCAAACCTAAACTCAAACGCAAACTGAAACCCAAACTCAAAGCCAAACACAAACTCAAACCCAGACTCGAACTCAAACCCAGCAAGCGGCTTTTCCAGCCTTGCACCCACTGACTGCGCAACACTCCCTTGCTCGGGGGAACAGGAAAGGCAGCAGCCCTTCTGAAGAAGGGAAGGACCGACGGCGTCTAGACGGTGTGACTAAGGGAGGACCTGGCTGAATGTTTGCACAGCTTTGAAGAGCATAAACACCGTCCCAGCTCCTTCAAAGCAGAGGAATCCAGCGATGCGATGAAAGCGCAGGGAAATTCTGGCTGTGCCTCCGAGCGGACCTGCTAACCAAAATGGGACCCTTGATAAGAAATCCCCAAGGCCTGACTCATTTCGGAGAAGACCGTGAGCTGGAAAAGATGCTGCGGGCAGGTGGATGCCGAGCTGCCCCCCTGGGAGCGAGCAGGACTTTCCGTGCAGCGCTCGCTCTGTGCTGCAGCCTGGGTGTAAGCGTTCTGAAAATGAAACAGGAGGCACTGGGAATCCCGTGAGCCCCACCGTGAGCTGCGTGTGCCTCTGCTGAATTTCCTTCAGCTCACAAAAGAAAGAGAGTATGTTCTTTGAGAGGTTTGGTTTGCTTTCTGGTTTTTGGTTTTTTTTTCGTTTTTTTTTTTTTTTTACAACTTTAAATACAGTACTGAATATAAATTAATCTTACATTTTAAAAAAAAAAAGCAAAAAAAAATTAAAATAAAATAAAGCCTCACCATCTTTACAAACTGAAGGAAACATTTTGGAAGAAGAAAGCGAAGCGCCTTAAGACTCGAGGGCTGGGGGCTGAGCCCATACACAACCTGAGAAGCCCCACGCTGCGTCTTCGCCCCCATCCCCAGCTCCCCTGGGGTTTTTCTGGGTGACTCCGTGCATGACGCTGCCAGGTCAGAGCAGGAGTGCCGAAGTCCCACAATGGGAATTCCCATTTTGGATGGAGATGACGAAGGGGTGTGCAGCTAGCTCTCTGCAGGAGCTTGTAATATCCAATGGGTAAAATCCTGATGGAGTTTGAGAGGGAAAAAAAAAAAAGATGGGAAAGCCAGAGCCCAGTGAAGGCACGGTGCACAGGACACCCACGAAGGGGTTAAAGAGCCCGGGGGAATGACATGATTCTGCTTTCGGGACCACAGAGCAGGCGAGGACAGCTTGATGAAATTAAGTCATGCTTCTAAGTTTGGCTGTTGTTCATCGCCTTGCGCTGCCGCTTCACCTCCTGCGAGGAAGTGGTGCTGGGTGTTGGTAGAAAGCAAAAGAGCGCCCGAGGCAGAGAGCTGCAGGCAGGAATCTGCCCGTCCTGGCCCCACCGGAATGCAATGCCAACCCAATGGAGCCAACGGGGACACGCACCTCCAAACTGCCTGCCGCCGGGAATGAAATCCATTTAAGAACATATATATATATATTTATATAGGTATGTATAAATACGCACGCACACGCACACACACGTATACATATACACACAGAGACATGCGCACACATACAGAGCGAATTTAAAAAATACTCGGAGTCCGAGCCTGGAAAGTTGAGTTCTCCACCAGCATGTGCAAAGACAGCTCCTCGGCAGGGCAGGGGCACGGGGACGGCTCCGCCGCTGGCTGCTCCTTCCCCTCGGTCCGAACACCTTCCAGTCAGCACCAGGAGCAGGAGGGGAAAGGGGGGGGGAATGGCATTTGGCTTCTTTGTTTTCGTTTTGCTTTGTTTGTCTTCTGTTCCCCGAGATGTCGTATGTTTCAGTGGTTTTGGTTTTTCTTTTTCAAATAAAATATACACACGCACGCTAAAAATATATCTCTGTCCAGGTAGGGCGGTAAAGGTCCATATAGTGCATTTTCCATCATGGGATGCCGCCCGCAGTTTGAGATTCACCTGTTTCAAATCGCAGGTCCAGTGCAAGTGCTGATCTGAGCCGGGCCCCGGCCATACAGAAACACGTGGGGAAGGAAGAAAATGCCCCTTCCTCCCTCAGTGAGTTCATTTCCCTCCTCCCTGCAGTAAGGATTTGGCCCCGCTCTCCTTTTCGCGTTTTCCATCCTGTCCACCTGAGCAGGGAGGGCATTGTCCTGTCCTCGATGTGTGTTGGGGGGTTCGTGGTTCTGTTTCTACTTTGTTCTTTTCTCATATGTATATATATATATAAGCTGTGTTTGTCTTTTTTTCTTTTTTTTTTTTTTTGGTTGGTTTTTTTTTTTTTTTTTTTTTTTTTTTTTTTTTGGTTGGTTTTTTGTTGGGTTTTTTTTTTTTTGCAAAACTTTAAAATGTTAATAAATGAAAGAAGGGAGAGGCTTCGGTGGGAGAAGGTCCACTGATGGAAAGGGAAGCACCATTTGCCGCCTGAATCAGTCGTTGAGGCAGACTGGCAAAGAGGAAAAGTTATCACTCCAAGGACCCCATGGGGGCAATACAGCAAATATATTAAATAAACCTGGAAGGCAAACAAAAACAGGCACAGCATTAGGATAAAGAATCACAGAATCATTAAGGTTGCAAAAGACCTCTAAGATTACCTGGTCCAACCGCCAGCCCATCCCCACCATGCCCACTGACCGTGTCCCTCAGTGCCACATCCACACGGTTCTGGAACACCTCCAGGGACAGTGACTGCACCACCTCCCTGAGCAGCCTATAACCCTCTGCCCCTGCAGCTCTCCTCCTCTCCCTTCTTCTCCTCCGGAAATGCTCAAGTACCAAACAGAAGAGCTCAGGAGGGCTTTTGTCCTTCTCTGTATTTCCTCCTAGATAGCTCAAGCCAGAGCTGAGATTTGCATGGGTTTGCATCATTTGGAGTCTGGGAACCTTTTCTGGCCATAAGGATCCTGAGATTAGCAGAGCCCTGGTGGTGCTCAGCATGGGAATGTCAATCCCAGGATGCTGTCTGGCTCCCCTTGTCCCTAGATCCTAGGAGACATTGTCCCCCTGTCTCGAGGGGGGCACAGCCCAGGCTCCTCCAAGCAGCTGTGGTGGGGCAAAATTCTTCTGATGACGAGGGAATTACTCCTGTTTACACAAGTCAGAGAGAGAAGAATCAGGCCTTGGACTGACAAAGTCCAGATCTATTGCCTGAGATTCCAGCTCTTTCCCTGGTGTGACCTCTCTTACGTACACAGGCTTCCCGCTAGGAGAGAGATGAACCAAGTGCTTTGCTGCTTCGGAGTCTTTCTGCCAACTCAACTAATGAAATGAAAGGAAAAGGGATCCCCAGAGCAACATTAATTCTCTTCTTTCAACAGAGAATCAATAGAGAAAGGAGAACAGGAGCTGTTCCACAGAAGAGATGAATAACACAGATCCCACGGGAATTTAGGTGTGGAGAGAAGTCAGGCTTGCTGTCTGCCTTTAAGGGAGGCAAAGGGGAGGCTGAAGCCCAAGGGCCATAAAGCCATAAACATGTGCACTGGGCTTTTCCCACGCTCAGGTCCTGCTGCAGCCCCATGCTGAGTTGCTCTTGGTGCTGTGAGGAGGGTCCAAAGCACCAGGACAGAACCCCAACCCGGAAAAAAGCAGCTTGCTGTCACCTGCCTTGTGCTCTCTCTCCCCTGCCAGCACTTCTATGCTATGAGGATTTCTTTCAGCACTTTCTTATCGTTGACATGCTTGTATTTCTTATGTTTTCTCTTCTGTGCTAGCGGCCGGCGTACCCGCTTCCTCTGCGAGACGGCGACTGTGGTGAACGATGGCGACGAGCCTGCCAAAAGAGAGGGGAGAGCGTACAGCGAGGGGAAGCTGGGTCATGCCGGAGTGTCTTTCCCTACACGCAAAATGCTATGCAATCTCACCCAGCTCCAACCCTGTGCCATGGGCAGGGCTGCCACCCACCAGCTCAGGCTGCCCAGGGCCCCATTCAACCTGGCCTTGAACCTCCAGGGATGGGGCACCCACAGCTTCTCTGGGCAGCCTGTGCCAGCACCTCACCACCCAGCAGAGAGCCCATTCATCCCACCCCAGCCTCTCCCTGCACTACAAAGGCTGAGGTCCTTACGTTTCTGCTCGCGGGGTGCTGGCCGGCTGCTCCTGGGGGGCGGCCGGGACACTGCTTCACACCGGCACTGCACGTGGTCCTCCAAAGGCACGATGACTTTTTTGAATACTGGCTTCTTCTGGACAAACTCGATCTTGTTCACCTATTTGGAAGAGAGACGCAGCCAAAAGATGAACATAGCTGTAGCTCCCACTCTGCAAAAATAACCAGCGTCGGTGCACTTATGCACTGGCTCTCTTTCTGCAGAGTCAGAAGGCAATGGAGAGAGCGCTGTTTGAGGCCAGGGGTGGTGTGTATGGAGCTAATTTTGCACACACCAGCAGGGCAGAGCTAAACTTGGATTTGACTGCTTGTTTCCCCCATTCCTAACTTGTCTCTGCTGCTGGTGGGGAGAAGGACGAGTGGCTGACCATATGCAGAAGCTGTTCGTACAGCCAGGATGGTGTGCACCTGGAGGCAACCAGAATTAATCGCCGCAGGATCCCACAGGAAGGGCAAAAGGAGAACAGCTTGTGCTCAGTGTGAGCAGACAAGGCCTCACCAGGCCTGTCTGAATCTGTCTGCAGCTCTTTAATAACTCATGGGGCTGAAGCCCTCTGTTTCAGGAGAAGGCGGTGCTCTGGAAATTCCCTCGGACTCTCCACCAGCGCTGACTCAGGGAAGGCTCACACTGCATCCCACCACAGCCTGGGGTCCTCCCACTCTGGGCCTGACCCCATTCAGCTTATCTGACAAGCCCACAGTCCCTAAGTGCTCTGCAGCTATAAATACTCGCCTGTGGGATTGAATTCCTCCAAACCCACTGCCCCCAGCAGCATCCCTGGGGCAGCACCGCAGCGGCCACGCTGTTTATCTTTCCTTGAAAGCCCACTCCACGCGCTTCAGACCACACGCTGCTCGCTAGACAAACACTTCCAGCCAAACAATAGTGAGACCTCTGTCCTCAAAGAAACCATTTCCAGGTCACTTTTTGTGGCTGGCTTTTGACCTCTCGCTTGCTTTTTCCACAAAAACAACTCCTGCACCCCCCCTTGCTTTTCCCTCATTTCAGCCTGGCTTTTCTGAGAAAGGAATTTCCTGATGAACAGAGCTGCCGGGACGCAACCTCTCCCAGTCAACCTCTGCCTGGGGGAGTCTCTTAGGGCTCAGGCAGAGGATTAATGTGGGATGAGTATTATTTTTAAAAGAGCTGTCTGGGAGGAAGCTGTGAGAAGATGACTGTTAGCAGAGAAGCGGACAGAGAGGTGAGCCGTCAGGTGTCTACTCGCTTCTGGACTGGCTCAGGAGGTAACTGTGGGGCTGGCAAAGAGGAGAAGCTGCTGTAACACCTGCAACAGCTGAGGGATGGAGCCTTGACACCATCAAGCCCTCCTCTTTCTGCACTGAAAACAGTTCCTGCAATGGAAGTATCCTGGTTTGTTTGCTTCATCATTTGAGTTGGAAGGGACCCTTAAAGGCCATCTGGTCCAACTCCCCTGCAATGAATAGGGACACCTACAGCTAGATCAGGGTGCTCAGAGCCTCTCCAACCTGATCTTGGATGTCTCCAGGGATGGGGATCTGCCACCTCTCTGGGCAACCTGTGCCAGTGCCTCACCTCCTGGTTTTTCTGCTCTAACACAAAAGACAAGGGCACCTCAAGACATAGAAATAGCAAGGGAACACTGCTGCAGTGGCAGTTCCCAGCTGCTGGACAGCAAAGGCACAGGCATCACCGTGCCAGAGGCTGCAGCACTGAATGGATCATGCAGCACCACATGACCATAAAGAGAGTATCAGGGAACGGGCAGCTATGTGAACCTTGCACAAGGGTTAGGGGTTTAGGGGGCTATGCCTGCCTTACCTGGACGTGCCGGACGCGAATCTGCATGGGGCGGCACTGCACGTTGCGGTTGTTGCAGCAGCCGGAGCACCTCTGCACCTCCACACAGGGTGGCCACACCACGAAGTTGGCGTTGGTGCTGTCCACCATGTTGCGGGAGATCTCAAAGACCACGGTCCGCGTCTTGCACTCGGCGAGGACAGCTGGCTCTGCTGCTGCCAGAGCGTCTGCAGAGGCCGAGAGGAAGGAGGGAGGATGAAACGGGCTGTGCAACTGTCGCCAACCCGCTGCAGCCATCAGTGGGGAGAGGAGCAGACCTCACATGGCTTTGCTATGTGCACACGCTCTTCACCTTTGCACTCCCACCCAGCTCCCTCCTGGACACAGTGCCTCCACATGTACTGTAATCTGTACCGCAGCACACATACGAGGTGCAGAGTCCCACACTCACCAAGGCTTCGCCTCTCTCGAGCCAGGGACACATGGTTTTGGCTGGGCTGAGTTGTGTTGAGGTCCAAGCTGGAGCTGTCCTCCTCTGCAAGTGGAAGGAGAGAGCTGGTAGCAGTGGGTAGGGGCAGGAGGAGAGTCATAGAATCATAGAATCATAGAATCATAGAATCATAGAATCATAGAATCATAGAATCATAGAATCATAGAATCATAGAATCATAGAATCA
>NC_034409.1:51360353-51444148 GCF_002078875.1 Numida meleagris | reverse complement strand
ATAGAATCATAGAATCATAGAATCATAGAATCATAGAATCATAGAATCATAGAATCATAGAATCATAGAATCATAGAATCATAGAACTATAGAATCATAGAATCATGAAGGTTGGAAAGATCACCATGACCATCTAGTCCAACCATCAGGCACTTGTACTCTGCGCACCCAGCACAGTGCAGAGGTGTGGGATAAGGGATAAGCCAAGGCCCTAGGGTGTCATGCATATGTAAATCCACAGTAAGGTCACAGCTGTGACCTGGAGTGGGAGAGAAGCAGCCAAGGGGTTCAGATTGGTCTTCTGCAACCAGGATGTGGCAAGCGAGACCACAGCCCAGCTTAAGAGTCTCTAGGCTAGAGTCAGTTTGATAGCAGAACATGAAAGCGAAGCTAAAATGGCTGTTTTTCCCCTCTACTGCTCTACGGTAAGCTGAAGGAGCTGGAGGTAGCTCTGTCAGCGATGGGAGAGGAAAGCAGATAGCATTCAGCCAGGCTCTGAGCAGGGCCCTCCCACCCCTCCACTTTTTCCCATAGGAAGTGCTGAATAGAGAAATGCCCATAATCCCTACGGAGCACTCCAACATGCAGCCCCTCCTGAGCTGCGGACAATGGCTGCGCTCAGAGATAGCTCCCACCCGGCCACAGCTCTTTCCTTCTCTGGCCTGCTTTAGCAGCTGAAGGAAGCTGAATGGACGTCAGCATCAAGGGAGCAATTTTCTTACAGGGGATCTGGGGCCAGTGGAAGATCTCTGTTTATCAGTATGTGCTGGAGCAGACTTCCCATACCCATCACATCCCATCCCTCTTCCTCAGCGCTATCTGAGTGCAGCCCTCCCAGTTGGGATGTTGCTCTCCGCTCAGCTCTGAAGCAACTACTGAAGGATTTGGGATATGTGCATAGAAGCTGTATTATATGCTCTAGAAAGATCTGCAGCTCTCCGAGGGCTACAGAGGGTGTTTGGGTGACTGTCTTGAGTGGCCATGTCTAGCACATGGGCAGCCATAGTTGAAGGAGATGACTCCCACCCAACACACCTCATTTGTTGGGTCTATGGGACTGTTTAAGGTCAGGAGAGCAACATCTCAGTCCACTTGATTCCTGGAGCCCCTGATCCTGGCTCTCCAGTCCCTGTCCTCTGTGCCAGGGACCTCAAGTGAAACTGATGACTCCAAGCTTTCTAGCCTGCTCTGTACCCTTTGGCTCTCGGAGCCAGCAAGAGAGGCTCACTGTATTTCTCAGCCTTGAAAGCAGCTGGTGGCTGTGATAGAGATGTATCTGTTCCTTGGGCTCTGGGAGATGACAGACCGCACGCATCTCCCCACCCCTCCATCCTGCATTGCATCCAGCAAGGGTGGGGGCTGCCTTTCGCGCAAAGGTTAAGCTGATGAGAGGAGAGGGAGGGAGAAAAATAGCAACAACTGTTGACTCGAAACAAATCTCCTATTGAAAAAGCGAGTCCCTCCCTCTTCAGGTTGTCCTTCTACATGCCGGGCCGGCACCGAAGAGGCTCGGGGCGGGGGGACCAGCCTGGGACAATCAATCCGGAGGGGCTAATTTTGGAAGTTGCCCCATTGTGCGGCTGGTGGATGAGGAGGAGGGAACGGGCGAGGGCAGGGAGCGGCTGTGGCGGTGGTGGGGAGCCTCGTCGCCTCTTTCTAAGGCAAACAATAGCAGAACGCAGCTGGTGCCCTCCCCCTTGCGTTCCCCCCCCCGCCCCTCCAGGGCCGTTTTGAAAGGCAGCGGGAATGCTTTTGAGACTGGGCCAGTGGTTGGACTGGCATAGGAAACAAAAGCAGGAAATTCTGTTCCCCCGTAGATAGTGTCTCGGCAAGGATTACAAAGCTCCAAACAGACAAAACACGAGAGAGAAGGCGAGCTGGGGGGGCCGGGGGACGACAGGCGGGAGCAGGGTTAGAATAGAAAGGAATTTGCTCTGAAGAGACCGTTTATAAATAAATTCCTGGGCCAGCCCAGCCGCCGTGGCGCGTGCTCCAATTCCCACACGTGCCGACCCCTGTGCGCTCCACCACTCCGCGCCAAGTGACCCCGCGGCACTGCAGCCCCCGGAGCTCTTATCTGGGGGCAGGAGGTGAGGCAGGGTTACCCCGGCCAACCCGACTTCACCCCCAGGCACGTGGCTTCTCCTGCAAGCTCAAGCAGAGAATTGCTCAGCCCTCTTCTCCTGCTTCCACCTCGCCTTTCTCCACCTCCTAACTTGACCCTTGGCCAGCTTAAGCCCTGCTGCCTGTGCTCCTTGCAGGGTGAGAAGTGCTGGCCCCTGTTCCAAGTACTCCCCTTGCCCATCTCCTGTCATTTTTGTAGACCTGGAAGGTTTGGAGATCCACAGAGGCATCTACTTGACTAACTCCCATAGGTTTCAGGGGGACTGGGTGTGTAAGTGCCCAGGGCTCGGATCCTGAGTGGTTAAGGAATCAGAGAATCATGGAATCACAGAATCGTGGAATCACAGAATCATAGAATGGCTTGGATTGGAAGGGACCTCAAAGATCACTGAGTTCCAATCCCCTGACATGGGGCATGCCCCTGGTTGCTGCATTGATAGTGGGGGTCTGCTGGGAGTGTGCCTGCTGAAGATGGATTGCTCCCTCCCTCCTCCCCAGAGAGCGAAGTAAACAGAGAGAGGAGTGTTTGGTGAAGAGGAGATTTACCTACGGAGTCTATCCGCAGGGCACGCTGGAGGTCACTGATGGAACGCACGGAGCTGCCACCCAAAATCTCATAAATATCTTCGGGTATGGGGTCCCCCTGCCAGATGACAAGAAAAAAAAAAAAAAAAAGGAGGAAAATGAGCATTAGAGGGGTGATGTGCGAATGCTGCATCATGGAGCGTGGGGAGTCGAAGGAGTGTGGGGGAAGGCTCAGCAGAACCAGTGAAACAGGGAGAAAGACATGGCCCCATGAAAGCATGAGCCTGAAACCACTACCAAAGTGATTGTTAGACCCTAAAAATGCAAGGAAATGCCACAGCTCTGCAGTGAAGCCCCGAGTGCGACAAAAGCAGTCAGTAATGCTTCCTCCTCCGGTACCGTACAACTTCTCCAGGTGGCCCCTCATTCCTGCTGCCTGCAGTACAGGCGTTTTAGCAGACTTCCCTTACGCTATCAGATAAAACCTTCCCAATATTTCCCTCTGTTATGAAACTCCCTCGCAGGCTTTGTGAGACGATCGGGTGTATGTGCGTGTGCACGCGCGTGTTCTCAAACCGCAGCGGCCCAATTATATCCACCATTTGCATACTCTTGAAAAACAGAGCCGGGGGGCGGAGAGGCAGATGGACCTTTGCAGCTGAGTTCGCCGCTCCGGTGCAACTGCAGGCACTGGGAGGACAGCAGGAATGGGCAGAGGGGCTGATCTGGGACGTCATCAGGTACTGGTGCCAACAACCAGGTCTGTAGGCATTGGGTGATAGACCTGCAGGCAGGTGCAACACTATCAATCTCTTGGGAATCTTACGCAACCTCGAATGGGTCCTGTTGGCAGCGTGGAACTCAACAACAAAGGAGTGGTGTGGGAAAGCAAGCACTGATTGAACCATACTTCCGAAAGAGGAGAAAAAGAGAGGAGGAAAGTGCTGGCCGGAGTGTTTGCTTAGCTCCTAGCTTTCTCCATTCAGGGCTACTCATGCGGAAAAGCGGCTCTTTCAGCGGGGTGCTGGATGCCGCTGGAGGCACAGCCCCGGGCTGTGCCCTGTAACTGAGAGCAGAGCTTGGCTCGTGCGCCTGCGAAGCATCGGGATTTTCATGTGGGCTTTTATGGGCGGTCAGTGGCACGTGTGTGGTCCCTGCAGTGTAGTGCTGCTCCTTGCCTGCATGGCTGCAGGGCAGAACGTTTCCTTTCTGCTTGGGGAAAAGCAGCAGGTGGGTGGCATAATCCCAAACACATGGGTCCTTTGGCCACCCACCCATCACCTCTAATGATGGGGCAGTGGGAGCATTCCCATCGCATTGAGCGAGTGCTCCATGTGCTGACAAACATGGTGGGTGAATGTCATGAGACAGAAACCTCCTGGGACAGATGTTAGGCACACAGCTGGACCCACAAGTCAGGGCCCCTCGAGCCCTGCACGCATGGGGCAACACAAGCAGAGGCGGTGCAGGGTGTCCCCATCAAGCCTCTGTGCCCCGCTCCGGCCCTGTCACATCTCACAGCAGGTCTGGATGCAGATTTCAGAGCCCCAGGCATCACTTCCTCAGCCTCAGTGATGGATGCACAGCGAGAGAGTGACTCACATCATTCAGGGATCACTGAATCGCTGCGCAATGAAGATGCCTTCTGACAACCCCGTGGTGTGAGGACGAGCGGGACCAGCAGCCCAGCAGTGAGAGCTCTGGGGCACCACGCACGGCACGGAGCGGTCATTTGCAATTCCCAGCACCAGGTGGTGAAATGCTTTTTAGTGCTTGCACCTGTCAGCTGAGAGCATTTGTGCATGAACACTGCTGTGCACGGATGCCCCTGCTCCTTCCTGATAGTTAATACGTGTAGGAAATGGGACTTTTATTTTAGACTCCACCACCCGCTGGGGGAGAGCATGGGCAGGTGTGACAAGGTTGGGTGTCACCTTGCTGCTGGCTCCTGAGCCCAACCAAGCGCTACACACCTAGGGGTACCTGATGGGGAGGTTTTGGGGTCCAGCTCCACCTGATCGCATGGGGTCGGGAGGTGGGGAGCAGTGCAGGAGGAGGAATCCCCGGCAGCACAGCCCAAGCAGCTGGTGCTTTTCCTGCTTAACAGCTCCTCGGAGTTATTTGTCTAACACAGGTTAACAATCTCCTTTTTTAACTGCGCGGCAGATCAAAGATGACTTTTGTCTCAATGGACTCCTGGCTGGCTGTCAAGTGCCCCAAGGCCTGGCCCCATATTCCTGCATGGCTGCTGAATTCCTAGAAGAAAGCAAGTTTGTTTTTCCCTCCCTCCCTCTGCCCCCAGTGCCTGGCTCTCCCCCGAACTACACCCACAGGGACTTCCCCTCCCCTTCTCTCAGTGCCATGCACGTCCTACAGCAGAGCCATGGGCAGGTTGTGGGTGCAAGGACAGGACCTCCTCCCAGATCTTAGCAGCTCAGGTTGCTGAGAACCCACGTGCATGCAGCCACAAGCTGGTTCTGTCCTATGTCACTGTAAAATTGGCCTTGCCCCCAGCCTCACCACTTCTGGAGCTTTCTGCCAGCGTTGGATTTTGAGCACCGGGGATGCTGAAAGGCCCAATGTGTGGGCAAGAGCTGCTGAGTCCTGCCTGGTGGTGCAGCATCTCCACCCTTAGCAGAGATGATATGGAGGAGAGAGTAAAGACTGTGCAACAGGGAGGGAAGGGAGACCCTCCGAGCCTGGAGAAAGAAGCTGAGGAGATGCTCAAGCTCTCTTTCTGGGCACTGTTTCTATGCACCCATGTGCTGGGCTCAGGTAGGGGAGCACCCAGCTATCTGCCCCTCTGCCCAGCAGAGGGAACTTTATGAGAATCTCCATGCTGACTATGCCAGGGGTCTTGGCAGCGGGAGACAGCCCTCCTTGCAAGAACCACTTCCACGTGGGACGTTGCCATGGCACAAAGCACGCATACAACTTGCCTCCTGGTTCCATCCACCAGCTCACCCCTGGCATGCCATGCCATGCCATGCCATGCTGTGCCATACCATGCCATGCCATCTGTCCATCCATCCATCCATCCATCCATCCATCCATCCATCCATCCATCCATCCATCCATCACCAGCTGCCTTAGCTTTCAGTGTCCTTGTCACTACCTGATGCTTGGGATGATCCCCGCCACCTCCCAGCGGGAAGAGGCACAGCAGAGCCCAGGCTACTGGTGAATGCTCAGCCGCACCCCATTCCTTGGGAATTCCAGAAAGCCCTGCCAACAGGGCTTCACCCAGGCAAAGCCACGCCTGGCTCAGCCCATCTCCGTAAATGTTGCAAGGCAGCTATTGCAGCCCACGGGGCAAATGCAAATTGGTTTGCATTCTCACTTTCCAACTGGCAAATATTTTCCCGCTGGGGTGCGTGCTCTTTCCCTCTGGAGGGGCTCCAGGGCCCTCCAGCACCCGGTGCGTGTGATGGAAAAGGGAGAGGGACTGGGGAGACCCTGTCTCAATCTCTGCTGCGCTTTCCCTGGCAGAGCTGAGTGGGAGTGCAAGCCCCCTCCGGAGGATGCAGACTGTTTGCAGCCTGGTAGGAGTCACACTGTGCTCCTGGTGCAGAGGTGACATGCCACCCTTGAAGCAGATGTTGGGACTGATCGGGCTGTGGCACAGGCTGCCCAGGGAGGTGGTGGAGACACCATCCCTGGAGGTGTTCCAAAACTGTGAGGATGTGGCACTGTGGACATGGTCAGTGAGGATGGTGGGGATGGGCTGACAGTTGGACCAGGTGATTTAGAGGACTTTTCCAACCTTAATGATTCCGTGAATCTGCCTGCTCAAGGAGAGACCTTCTCAGTTCTCCAGTCATAAAATGATGAACATCACTATTCCTCATAAGAAACCCAGAGGAGAATCAGAATTGCCAAGCCCTAACCCTGCAGAACAGCAGTGCCCTGGGATTGGGCACATCTGCCCTACCCCAGCACCAACCAGAGCTGATGTTTGGTATTGCATAGGAGAGCAAAATCTAAGCGACTCACAGAGGAGATGTCATCCTCTGCAAAAAACAAACTTAACCACTGGGAAGCCCACAGCACTAGCTGCTTCCCTTTGTGGCTTGGGCAAAAGGGGCCTGTGGGGCGGTGATGCCATTATCTGGTTCCTTCCCTGCCACCCATGAGTGGGACTGCCTGAAAATGGAGAAGGAAGAGACAAACATGAATCAAAGGGAGGAAAGTTGGGGTGGAAGATTTCCTCTGACAGCAGCTGAGCTGCTCATTGACACATGGCTTGATTGTGTAGGGCTGTGATGGGAACTGAGCACTGCGTCTTTTTGATCCCTTCAGTCACAGAATTATTTAGATTGGAAAAGACCTCTAAGATCACCTAGTCCAACTGCCAGCCCATTCCCACCATGCCCACTGACCATGTCCTCAGTGCCACATCCACACGGTTCTGGAACACCTCCAGGGATGGTGACTGCACCACCTCCCTGGGCAGCCTGTGCCTCATCACCAAAATCCTACATGAGACCAAAGGACACAGCATGCCTTGGGGTCCCAGGGCTCCAGGTGCCAGAATACCCACAGGGCAGCCTCCTCCCAGCCTCAGCCCTGACCCATATTCCTGAGGAATTGGGGCAGAACACCCTGCAGCCCTCACACCCCACAGGCGCAGCCCTCCACTATCTGTGGCAGCATGACCGAGCTCCCCTCCCCACTGTGCTCCTCCGCCCACTCTCCCCGTTTCCCCCTCCGAGCTCCTCTCTGTGGGACTCACCTCCAGGCGGGCCAGGGGCAGGGAGAGGATGACGGCGAAGACCACGCCGAAATTCATGCCGGCTTCAGGCCCCGCCAGCTGCGGGCACATGGACGGAGAGCCCCAGGAGGGAAGCACTGGCAGCCAGCCTCAGGCAGCAAGCAGGCTGCCGGTCCCCATCGCCTCTGCACTGGGGGGGGTGCGGGGAGCAGGGCTGGGGGCTCTGCTATCTCATAGGGTGGGTGGGGAGAAGCCCCTCCGAGCACCGGGCATCCAGCAATGCGTTCCACTGAGTGGATCCTTAGCAGGTGGTCCGCGTGCTATTTTCCCTCTTGGTCTTCTTGCTTTCTTAAATGCATGCGTATTGAAAAAGCAGAGCTTTTAGGAGCGGGTAGCAATGTTCTTGGGGGAAAAAAAAAGTATTAAAATAAAAACAACTTTTCCAAAGTTTGGTGCAAATTCCAAAAATAAAGTCTTCCTCAGTGTCTCCTTTTTGTTTTTAAATTCTCTTTTTCTTTCGTCTTGTTCCTTCGGACGTTCCTGCAGATTGGATCTTCCCCCTTAGATCAGATCTTCCCCTTTAGATCAGACCTTCCCATTTAGATCGGATCTTCTCTTTTAGATTGGATCCCCGTGCCGGGCGCTGGCTCTGGTGCCGTCCCTTTCCGCAACGCCAGCAATTGGTTTTGCTTTGGGTTGGAGACAGGTGAGGGCAATCAGAGGGGTTTTATTGCTCCGGATTGTGTGTGTGAGCTTTGATGAGCCTCAGAGCCCGGCCACCTCCTGCACCCTGCTGAGGGAAAAGCAAAAAAAGTGAAATGCAATGGGAGCAGCGCGAGCTGGTGAGGCTTTATTGTAGCGGCGAGCTGGGAGAGACTGAACTGGCACCCGGGGCTGCAGCTTTTATAAAGGAGAGATGGGTGGAGCATAACTTGCCATCCTCCTCTTGGCTGGGTATCAAGTAAAAATCTAGCTGCTGTTCCTGGCTGACAAAATAAAAGTGTGTTCAGTGGAATGATTAATTAATTAAAAATGACTAACGCTATGATACCCCCTTTAACGTGGCTTGGAGGAGCAGGGACAGCAATTCCTTCCTCCTGGGGTAGAGATAAGCAAAGCGGAGTTCCCAGCACGGGAGTTTATTTTTTCTCCCCGGGTTCTTGGGAGCCCGTTTCCCCCGGCTCCTTTCCTTGCAACAACACTTGCTGCGGGGAGAGAGGCGGCTTTCATAGCTGCCTCTCTTTGTGTGCAGGAAAAAAAAAAAAAAGCAAGGAAAAAAAAAAGAGCCGGAGAAATCGAAACGTTGCCGCGAGGCAATCTGGTGTTGCTCGTGGCACCGGGAGGTGTTTTGCCGCGTGATTATCCCCACAATGTAATAAACATCTGAGGGGAAATTAAGCAAGCTGCAGTGTGCTGAGGGGGAGGGAATGCTGCTAACAGGTGAGTTCAGGGAAGAGTCACAACCTATTGCAAAAACACACGTACGCACGCCCTCTCATGTGCATACAGGCGATCTCCCGGTGTGGAGTTGCACACTTGCAAAGCGCACGTCTTTGTGCAGCCTGCTCTGCACCGACGCATTCCTGCAGTGTCATGCACTGCAGGCACTCAGCAGGCGATCGCTCTGCATCCCAAGCATCTCCCTCTCCTCCTCTCTGCTACGTCGCATGCTCGGCTACGTGCAGATTTCATCTCATTCACACATCCCTGGGCATCCATGTGTTCTCCTTCACTCTCCCCCTCTCCCTTCCTTTCTCACATGCGCACACCCTCATGGCCTCATCTCGCAGCATCACACACTCGCTCTCAGACTATCTGGGTTTCTCATGCAGCCAATCCTCTCTGAAACACGCCACCTCACGCCAGCACTCACATATACACTGTGCGAGGTGTCATCGAGCGTCCTTGCATAGTAGGCATGACAACGCCTCCAGGTTGGATAGTATTGCCCCCAACCTGACTTTGGTCCCAAGGGTTGGTCTGGAAGGTCATAATGGGTTTGGGGGCCCTCTATAGCTTTCCCTTTCAGAGACACGCAAGTCAGTCACAAAGTGGAAGGACCTATGGTCGGGCAATGTGTCAAGATGCCCTTGGGTTGCGAGGGATCGAGATCCCCTTGTGTTGCGAGGGATCGAGATGCCCATGTGTTGCATAGGATCACCGGCAATTGCCCCTGCCCCAGAGGATGAGGGGAGGATTTCCCCACCAATGGGGCATTAAGCAGAGCTGTGCCAGCCCCAGAGCCCGGGGAATCTGCATGAGTGGGACATGAGGAGTGTCCTGGGAGTCCCTCAGGCTGCTCAGTCCCAGCCTGAAGCTCAAGTGGGAGGAAGTGGAAATGCAGCACATACCTTTGCTCTTGTGTCTACCGCCAGACACTTTAGCAGGGACTTCACCTTAGATGCTCCAGCAGCGCTAGCCTTTTCCCACCTTGAATTCCTCAGGACACTCTTAGAATTCCACTCATTCTCCATAGCATACCAGCTATTTCTCCAGCCCCCCCAGTATGGTGGAGCTTTTGCCCTACTGTCTACCTGGGCTAAATCTATGGGAGGCTCCAAAAAAGGAATTGGGGAAGGATCTGGGTCTACCTCACCTCACTCCAGGTGGCACCAGCTGAAGGAAGACCATAACCGTAGAGGTCAGTGGGGGAACACTGAAGATGTAGGATGGCCAAACCAGCTTCTGGGTGACCCCATAATATGTTTAATGTTCATGATGTGCCCTTTGAGGAGCTCTGGAGCAACTTGTGTGGCCTCGTCCCAGTTGTGCAAGGCTGCCCCGTGCCATAGTGTTGGCCGCCGTGCCAGGGCAGAACAGCCTGCGCGTGGGAGGGCTGATTAAACTCCTCAGCAGGGAGATCTGTCACCATCAGAGAGGAGAAGGATGCAGCTAGCAGGGAGTGCTGCTAATTTTCTTGCTTGGTAGGAGCAAGAGCTGCTGCAGGGCCTGCTTTTAGGGGGCTACGTGCTTTTTTTTTAATAATATCCGGCTATGTTTCATGTGAGCTGGGATAGAAATAGAGTTATTTATTTTCACGTGGATGATGCAGGGCGGTTTTTAGAAGCTCGACATCAGAAACAAAAAGCTAATCCCCGCCGAATCTCCAGACAGCAAGGAAGAGGATGTTTGGAATTTGACTAATCATCTACCTATGACCCTGCCTGGAAATAGAGCAAGACGATATGCGATATGCTCGGGCTTCAGCCGTGTTGCCTTGCTCTTTCTGCTTTTAAGACAGGAACAGATTTTTCTGCAGTGAGGTATTGAGATTCAGACCATGCCAGTCTCACTCCACCAAGTTCACTGCAGTTGAGATCAACAGGGCCTCACGCGCTCAACCCTGCTGTGCCCTGAGATTAGTGTTCCCTTTATTCTCTTGCTTTTGTGAAATCAGCTCATGATCTACCCTATGAACCCATAAATTTAATAGGGACCACTATTGTCCCCTATCATGGCCTGTGGGGTGGAGGCCTGCAAGTCCCTCAATGGAAGTCTCAGGTTGGATATTAGGAAAACATTCTTCTCAGAAAGAGCGGTGCTGCACTGGCACAGGCCGCCCAGGGAGGTGGTGCAGTCACCGTCCCTGGAGGTGTTCCAGAACCATGTGGATGTGGCACTGAGGACATGGTTGGTGCGCATGGTGGGGATGAGGTGATGGTTGGACCAGATGGTCCTCATGATCTTTTCCAACCTTAATGATTCTATGATTCTATGATCAGTGCCACAGACGTCACGGTGGAGCACAGAGTCACCTGGAGCCCAGTGCGATTGCATTGCAGTGGAAGATGCTTCAAGGCTACATAGAGTGGCCAGACCATGTCCCATTGGAGCACTGCAACTTGACAAGGTCCCGTTGCAAACACGGTAGCTGGCAGTGGCCCCTTGGGCAAACTGCAACAAAAACAGATCTCCCAAGAGCCTGTAGTGGGGTTTCTTATTCAAACACTTTCACCACCACTACAGCTCCCCAGCTGCGAACAGCTGTGCTCATCTCTTCACTTATTTTCTTATCACGAGGGAGGAGGTCAGGACATGCCCTAGAGCAACACATGGCTCCTTGATGTGAGGCCACCATCCCCTCATCTTACATTGGTGGAAAAAATGATCTACTCTCCACCATCCACAGAGGCATGATGTGAGGGTGATATCTTCTTTTCCTCCGCCCCCCCCCCCCCTTTTTTTGAGTATTGTGAAACAGCAGGAAGCAAAACAGGGCTCACAATGGAAAGCAAGGCTCAATCCGAACAGCTGAGGTGTCTCAGCCTCTTGGTGATGAATCCTACTTTGCAAAACATCAATGGAAAGAAATGAGGAGGTGTTGACAGCTCGCGTGTAGTCAGCCCGCCCACTCGAGGCACCTAGTTTAGGTGTTGCACTGCTCCCAGAGCGGGGTGAGCCATCCCCCACCTTCTCCCTGTGGCTGCCGTCAATGGAGGAGAGCAGCTTTGCAGGGGGAGGTTCTCAGAGTGCATCAGTTTTACGCCGTGGGGAATGGTCTTGTTGGGTTTATCCCAAACAGAGCCATCGGGATGGAGCTGCCGTGGCTTCCTGTCGGCTGGGTTTAGTCTATCGGAGGAAAACAGGAGGAAAGGGGAAGAGGAGTGAAGGAAGGAGACAGAGACAGGCAGGCAGCCTGCTGTTTATATCTGGTGCCTGAGAAAGGCAGAGCCTCAGGGCATGCAGGGCTTGCACAATTCGCCTCCTTGCCCTTGGCGCTGGCAGGGAAAGTGCTTTCCAAGGATGAGTAAAGCACTTGACCCCAGGGCAAGGAGTTTGATGGGACCTGCCAGGCTTCCTCCGGGAGCTCCGTGGCAAAGGAATTCCTCCTGCCCCTCACCTTGTCTGTCAGCTCACCCCTTCCCAACAGAAACCTGGCGAAGGTGAGCACGACACATCCCTGGGGCAGAGCACTGACCCTGACAGCAGGAGATAGGAGTGGGCTTGTGCCAGCCCTTGGGGTGAAGGAGAAACAAAGCACCACCACCCACCACCAACCTGACTGAGCTGTAGGTGTCCCAGTTCACTGCAGGGGAGTGGGACTGGATGACCTATAAGGGTCTCTCCCAGCTCCAACGATTCTATGATTCTATGATTCTAGGAGCATGCAAGTCGAGCAGAATTCAGGGACACCGATTTCCCATTGCTTTCCTGCAGGCATACAGTGGGGAGGAGGGAGTGCAGCCTTCTCTGCTCACACCACCAGATATTTCTCTCCCACCCCCCCAAGTTTAGGGTAGAAGGGAACAATTTCCTTACTCTGGCAACCATCCATTATGTCTATGGATCTGCTCCCCACCCCATTCCCCCTCTCTTTCCTGTTTTGATGAAAGGAAAAAATGTTCTGCTTTCCTTCTTTATTTTTCCAGACTGGTGAATAGCACTCGAAAGGAATTTCTCTCCCTCCCCCCTTTCCCCTCTCCCGGTGTAACAAATATATATACGTGTGTGTGAATGCACCACGCACCGCGGGTCAGCTGCTGTTTTTGATGAGGCATCGGCTATTTTTGTTCCCAGGGCAAGGAGGTGGGCAGCCTTCCCCCTTCCCACCCCTGGCCCCATCCCTCACCCGCAGCCCCTCCACTCACCTCATCCCCATCCTCTGCCCCTGGGTGTGCAGCAAGCGGCGGTGGCGGCAGCGAGAAGGAAGCTCGCTGAGCTGGAGTAAAAATAGCCCCAGCAGTTACTCAGCTCAGAACGTAACATGACTCATGATGTGAAATGAAGATATGAGGGTCGAAAACCAAAAGCAAGCGGCTCTGCCTCCCCCTCCACCTGCTATTGCTGCGTGTGTGTTGAAGCAAGACGTGCTACGAGCACTGCTCGTGGGGTCAGGGCAGAGAGCGGGCTGGGGAGGGGAAGCCCCATGAGGTCCTCCTGCCCACCCAGTTTGGCTGTGCCCACCCCAGTTTGGATGGCTTTGGTGATGCTGCTTCCCACTCCCGTCAACCTGCCATCAACTACGGGCTCTGCACAGCCGTCATCCCAGGCAATGTGCACCCTGCAGCTGCATTGCAATAGCACGCACGCAGCCGGGCACCCTGGATTGCCCAATGGCTACAGGCAGAGGAGGAGGTCGGTGGCCCACCATGTGCCCTGTCCCTGTGCTGGGCACACAATAGAACAGCACCTTGCTATGGGGGTGGGCAGGCCGTGGCTATCTGCTGGCATGTGTAATAAAGGAGGGAGTTTAAAAATAGACTTTGAGCTGCAGTGCCGGAAAGGCAGCGAGACGTATAGAGCGGGTGTGTATTTACCATACACACCCTGCGCCCGCTGCCCCGCTGGCACGGGGACCGCTCACCGTGGGGCCCTGCAGCCGGTGCTCACCGGCATGGATGGGGCACAGGGGGTACCCTGAGGGTAGTGGGACTGCGCAGGTGCCCGAGCATCACTGGAGCAATGGGACGCGTGCCCCCATCCGCCCCACTCTGCGGCTCCTCCGCCCCCCTGTGCCCAGACAAAGTGGCATCTCTCAGGACAAAGCCTTTCAATAGATCCCCTGCCCTCTGCCCTCTGCCGAACAATGAGAAATCAAGGAATATTGTCCGAGCTGAATAAAAAGATCTAAATTTAGAGTGTCTGATGTGTTCTTGGTTTCCTGCCATGGCTCCCCTCCTCCTTCCCAGCCTCCTGCTCCGCTGCTGCCTGCCCTCAGCACAGAAAGGTTTCTGCTGGGCTGAGATCACCAGCGAGACCCTGTGTCCCCAGCCATGAGACAGAGGGGAATTCCAAGTCCGACTCTATTTCTGTGGGGGGGGGGGGAGAGCAGGGCATTTTTTGCCTCACCAGTTTACATATGCATGGAGGGTAGGGAAACTTAAGGTCAGGAGAAAGGGAACGTTCCCACCTCAGCCTGTGGGAATGTGTCATGGTGTACCCGTGCTCCATCCCGGTATCTCCACCTGCTGCCATCCTTGGCCCCAGGCTTTTCCCTTGCAGAAAGCTGCTCCAGCACTCATGCCAAGCCTTATAGAATCATAGAATTACAGAACCATTTAGGCTGGAAAAGGCCTCTAAGATCACCTCGTCCAACCTCCAGCCCATCCCCACCATGCCCACTGACCATGTTCCTCAGTGCCACATCCACACGGTTCTGAAACACCTCTAGTGACAGTAACTCCACCACCTCCCTGGACAGCCTGTGCCAGCGCAGCACCACTTTTTTGGAAAATAGACTTCTCTGAATTAGAATTCTTCCTAATATACAACCTGAACCTCCCCTGGAGCAATTTGAGGCCATCACCTCTCGTCCCATCACTGTTACCTGGGAGCAGAGGCTGACCCCTCCCTCACCACAACCTCCTTTCAGGTCCTTGTAGAGAGCAATGAGGTCTCCCCTGAGCTCCTCTTCTCAGACTGCACAACCTCAGTTCCCTCAACCACTCCCCATCAGACTTGTGCTCCAGACCCTGCACAGACCCTCACCATCCTCCCGCTTCCCCTGAGTGGGTCTGGCACAGAAGAAAGGGGCTCAGAAAGAGCAGATAAAGGTAGAAAAAGAAACCCAACACAACCAAAAAAAAAAAAAAAAAGAAAAAGCCAGGAGGGCAGGGGAGTATTATCCTGCAGTGTACTCCCAGTGTTTAAACAAGGGACTCCCTTGGGCCCATGCCTGATAAGCTGGGTGTCAGGGAAATCTATTCATCTGTTTTCCACTTTAAACAAAAAGGCTTTCCCATAAGCGCGGCGAGGAGGGAGCCAACAGCTCCTGACCAACAGCCTTGTCTGAAGCGCCCAGGCGGGAAGCCTCTCTGTCCTGCTCCCGGGGAGGAAGAAGCCCTGGACATGAGCGCAGACAACCCTGCACACTGCCAGCGGGGGGACAATGGCAGCGCACCGGTGCATCAGTGGGGTGTCCGGAGGTGCAGAGGTCTGTTCCCATAGTGGGACATGGCAGGTGGGCAGGGGGGTGCCTGGGCAGACCCTCCCGGCTGGGCACTGGAGCAGCGAGCAGGTGGATGGAGCAGGACTTTGAAGGCAGCCAGGCTCTCTCCCACGCTCTGCTCCCTTTCCCTGGCTGCGTAATCTGGCAGGGGGGAGTTACAAGCCTTTTTTTTTTTTTTTTTTTAAATTCTTATTTCTCTTTTGCCAAGAATATAGGGGCAGCTCTTTGAAGTGATGCTCGCCTCTGCCAAGGACAGCAATCCAGGCGTGGGACAGGAGGGGAAAGGAGCAGTGCTGGGTGTTCACGAGGATGGGGATGGACACCGCAGCCCCAGCCAACACCACGTGAGCGGGCAGAGAAACAGAGTGGGGCTGCGCCCACCAGGGCAGGGGGAATGGAAAAGTTCAGGTCTCCCATCCCACGTGCAGTTGGTGCCAGAAAGCATCAGGCTAATGGATGCAGCAGGGCGGGGAGGGAAAAATCAGCATCGAGGCTGCTGGAGATGAGGCCGCCAGCCACGAGCTGGCCTGCAACCAGAAGCAAGAGTGGGGCTGCTGCACAAGAGAGGAACAAGCCAGGAGCTGGGGGATCCCAACCCAAGAAGTGACACCAGCCCAGGATGTGACCCTGCTGATCTAGGCGCAGTCCCACAGCACTCAAGCAGAGACAGAGACAGGACCAGAGGTGAAGCCCCATCCCTGGAGGTTCTAGGCCTGGTTGGATGGGGCCCTGTGCAGCCTGAGCTGGTGGGTGGCAGCCCTGTCCACGGCATGGCTACTGGGGCTGGGTGGGCTTTGAGGTCCCTTCCAACTCAACCATTCTGTGATTCTATGATGCCACATTACAAAGTGAGTCTAGAACCCATGTGAGAAAACCAGTCAGTAACCCTGAAGAGCAGGAGACAAGACCAGCCATGGGTGCACCTACAGCACGGCTTGAGTTAAATGGGACCGTGAAAACTGGTGCAAGTCCCAGGTGGGTCTTGTTGAGGCCCACAGGGCACAGTGGTGCACCCAAGGTTCTGATGACCAGCAGGTTGGGTTCTCACACCTTATGGAGGCCTGGGCTCAAAGGGTGACTCCTCAGATGATGGTGATGGTTCAGACCCAGGCCCAGCAGGAGACGCACTGTAGGTCCAAGATGCATCCTGAGGACCAAGCTACCAGCAGCTTAGGGATGGAATCCATCCAGAGCAACCCATGAGGGGACCAGGACTGCAGGGGACAAGGTAACACATTGGAACAGGCTGCCCAGGGACATGGTGGAGTCACCATCCCTGGAGGTGTTGAAGAACTGTGTGAACTGTGTGGGTGTGGCACTGAAGGATGTGGTTAGTGGGCATGGCAGTTGAACTAGACGGTCTTAGTGGTCTTTTCCAGCCTTAATGATTCTATGATTCTACGACTGATTCTAAGACCAGGCAGAGATACGCCCACAGCATGGCCCAGGCCAGCAGCAGCACATGAGCTCACCTGAAGCCCCATGTCCCTGGGCAGAGCAGTGAGGAACAAGAAGAGCCTAGCTGGGCCATGGAGTCACACTGGTGCCCTTGGGGTGCCAACAACCATTCACCATCCCCTGGCAGGACATTCCCAGCTCTTCAGGGCGTGGGGCCTGTAAATCTGTCCCTGGTGAGGCACACCATCTGGGCAGGATGTGGATTACCTAAGCCAGCCAGAGGGAAAAGAGGCTTCAGAGCCAAGACACACCTGAGCAACACGTAGCTGGGCTGAGCTATCCTCACCTGGCCTCGTCCCTCCTTCACTTGCTCTCCCTTTCTGGAATGACAGCGCAAGACACTGCCTCCATCTCGGCAACCTATGCCAAGAAGCTTTTATTTTTAAATCCACAAACAATGACCTAGCAGCTGCTCCGAGGGGTTTTTGTGTGTGTTTTTTTTTCTTCTTCTTGGTAGCAGAGTGGAAATTATATATATATTTAATTAGCTCATCGGAGCTAAATTTCCCTTCCCACCATTCTTCCTCAAAGGCAGATGTAAAATGACCCCCGACTCTGAGCTCCATTGAGGGGGTGTGACCCTCGCCGTCAAACAGAAGTTTCCAGAAAGGCAGTTTATCCCATCCTGCCTCTTTGCTTTGTCCAATTGTTGGTGGATGGAGCCAAGTGTTTAAAATGCCACTTCTGTTGCCTCTCCATTACTTTGGGCAGAGGGAAGGCTGAGAATGGAAAAATGGAAGAATCTGGATAAAGCAGAAGAGTGTGGCACAGCTATAATCCTCACGTTGCACGACCCCTTGCACCCAGCCTGCACGCCAGAGCCCTTTTTTGCTGGGCTCATGCTTCAAGGTGCAACCACACCGTCTCCTTCCCACTGAAAGTCCCACTCGACACATGGGTTTCGGACACAGGCTACTTTGGAGCTGGGAACCATGGGCTGCCCTGCATTGCCCCATCCCCATGCTGCATGCATCCTTAAATTTTGGGAGCCACTCAATCGCTGTCTGAGCCACAATAGAAGGTCAAGTCAGACGTAAAGTCTGGCAAATAGGTCAGACTTATCTCAAGAAAACACGGCTCCAAGAACAACGCAACACCTCTGGCCAACCTGCCTCATTCTCCTTCCCCTGCCAGGGGGGAGGAGAAATCCACAGGGATTTCAGGAACACTGGTCCCATAAAGCCCCCACGGTGACAATAGCTCCTTCCTTCCTGCCCACGTCCCTTCTTCCACCTCTGCAGCTCTCGTGTACTCTTTGATCCACATCCATGGTCTTCCAGCAAGCCCTGGGCAGAAATCCTCTCCTGTCCTCCAGCCATACAGAGCAGCCAAACGGGGGCTTTTGAGGAGGAGGGGTGCGCTGGCGCTGCAGGAGCAGACGCCTTTACATCTCTGTCTGTGACCGAGGGTGTGGTTTCGGAATTGGCGCGAGCTGCTTGGAAAAACCTTCTGGAGAGAGCGGCTCTCCTGCCTGCACCCCACTCCCTCTGGCTAAGCATTCCCTCTGGATGTTCTGGGGGTTTGTTCTTTTTCCTGAGGTCATTTTCAGCCAGATCAGTGTCAGCTTGCCACCCTGCATGTCTGGGATGGAGGCACCAGCCCCACTGCTGGCTCCCAGTGGCAGAATCTGACAGCAGCCTTGAAACCATCCACGCCAAGTCCCTCTTCTCCGTGCCAGGCAGCAATATGGGGTGTGTGCATCTCCAGGTCTTCTGCCTCATCCCCAGCCTGTTCCCTGACACAGTTCCTATCTAGGACAAGTTGCTGTTGCAATCAGCTCTCAGGTTAATGAAACCCTGAGCCAGCCCCCCTTTCCTCCTCCCTCTACAGGGAAACCATCCCGGTGGCAAAGCAAATTCTGGGGATGTGTTATCTGCTCCAAAGGAGGCCCATTCCCAAGGACACCCGTGGGAACTCAGTGGGGAGGGCTGGGGGCAGTGGGTGATTGGCACGGAGCAGGGACATTGACCCCATGCAGTGCCCCAAGAGACGTACTGGGAGTGATGGGAGGCACAGCAGGGTCGGAGCTGCAGGTGCTGGGCTAACGAAGAGTTTTGTAATGCCTTTGTTACCGGAGACATCTTTTTTTGTCTTTAACACTGATGGAAACTACCAATCTGAAGGTTAATGTGTGATTGCAGTGCTGCACTGGCACAGGCTGCCCAGGAGGTGGTGGAGTCACCATCCCTGGAGGTGTTCCAGAACAGTGTGGATGTGGCACTGAGGGCCACGGTTAGTGAGCATGGTGGGGATGGGCTGACATTTGGAGTAGGTGATCTTAGAGGCCTTTTCCAACCTTCATGACTCTGTGAGTCTATGGCCTCATTCTGCAGAAGCGCTGGCTTTATCAGGAGCCGGTGGCATTGGGGTGTTCCCCAGTCCTCCTCCAGCTCTGGGCAGGGACGCGGTGATGGGCTCTGTGATTCTGCCTGGAGATGGTGCTGGGTAGGAATGCCAGACGGGGGCTGGTGTTTCATCAAAAATGCAGGCAGGAGAGGGAACTGGGGGGAGGGAGCACGACTTGCACAGAACAGATCCTTTAGCCTCGTCTGGAGCTAGGAAAAATCGCAACAATAGTAATATTCATCATCATCACAGCCCTCAGATATCAATTTCCATCTTGCAGCTTCTGCGTGCGCACTGACTCATTTATTTTCCCGGGTGAGACAGGGAGGAATTGTTAGCCCATGGCAGACGTGGGGAAGCAGATATCCCCTCCAGAGAGGGGTTCGGTCGATAAATCGGTTCCTGCCCTCTCGTTTCATGTTCAGGAGGCTCGGTGTGGGAAGTGTCTGCTGCGAAACCAACTTTGCCATGGTAAGTTGGTTAAGCCATCCCAGCACAGCCCAACTCAGCACATCAAAGTACATCTCTCCAAAACTATTTGAGATGATTTCTTCCCTGCGTGGGCACACGGGAAGGCATTTACCATTGCCACGAGCTCCTGAGGTCACGTTCTGGGCTCAGCGCTGGACTCTGGCATGCTGCAGTGGGACTAACTCGGCTAAGCTGCGCGTCTAAACGCCGAGCCATCTGCGTGACGCACAAAGCCACCGTGCATGGGGAGATGCCAGGGCCTGAAGCCCTTTTCCCAAGCCAGCCTCCCCCATGGCCAGCTGTGCTGGGGCCGGGCAGGGCCCTCCCTGCAGCCAGGGGACCGCTGCTCCGTGTCATCGCCGGCTTCAATAGCATGCATTGTCCTGGAAAGGTCAGCCGAGCGGGCTGTAGAGAGTGTGAGGCTTCTGCTGGAGCAGCTGGGCATGGGGAAGGGATGAGGACGGGGGGGGGCATGGGGACAACAGGGGACAGGGGTTGGAGGAGGTCTCGGTGGATCCGTGGAGAGCGAGGCTGGTTTCCGCAGAATGGAGCTTTGAGTGAGCGTGGGCAGCAAACAGACCCACGGTGTGGTATCACAGAATCATAGAATCTTTGAGTGGTTGGGTTGGAAGGGACCTCAAAGCCCACCCAGCCCCCACCCCCCAGCATGGGCAGGGCTGTCATCCACCAGCTCAAGCTGCCAAGGGCCCCATCCAACCTGGCCTTGAACCTCCAGGGATGAGGCACCCGCAGCTTCTCTGGGTAAATGACAAATCCACAGCCTCTCTGGGAACGTCTAACTGAAGGCTCCCCATGGAGATCTGCTTTTCCCATAACTGGCCACGCTCTGTTCTCAAGGTTTTAATGGCTTTAGCACCACCACTACAGCAGCATCACCTAGTCTGTCTCTCCTTACACCCCTCAGCCCGGCGAGTCGTGTCGTGCTTCTCACTGCAGCACCGGGGCTGTCCTGGCAGTCATATTCTTTTCCCTCATCCACTCTCTCTGGAAAATTCACTGGAATTTCAGTAACAAATATTCCTCCTGTTTCACCATCAAATGTCTGTACCGCAGCCCCTACCAGCACAAAGGTGGGTGTGCAGCTCCTCTGGCTTCTGCCTCCCCTATAGCCATGGAACCACTTGCAAAGCAGAGCCACTGCCAGCATTTTTTCCTAATCTATTCATAGTTCTGTAGGGCTTCAGTCAATGCTCTGGAAGCACTGGGTGATCATCTTCCATGTGAACAGCTGCTAGCCTCTGCAAATTTGCATCCACCCAGTTTTACAGCCTCTGTTAATGTCAAGGTATTTGGTTTTGGGGTTTCTGTAACAAGTATTTTGTTAATTTTCACAAGCTGTTCTCATTATCAGAGAGATCGCCCTGGGACAATCATTCTCCAGGGAGAACTGAATGGAGATAAATTAGGGATGCATTTAATTGTAATTCAGGTAACATGCCCAGGATGAGCTGCAGGGCAGCTGGGGAGAAAGAAAAGCAAGAGCAGTTTGCCCCCGAGTGCCCATGAGAGAGCCCTGGCTCATTATGTTATGAGCCATCCTCATTTGGAAAAGATCACAGAGCTAGGTTCTGCCCCAGACCCTGCAGAACTTCACTGTGCCCCAGACACGTCTGCAGGTCAGCAGGAGCCTCCTCTGCTTTGGGATCCTTCTTCCCAAAATGTTGCATCCCAGCCTTCTCCCTGCCCTTCCTCACCAGCCAAGGAGAAGCCAGAGCTGGTTTCGCTTTTGCTGCCAGCAAAGCAAGGTTCACCAAACCTCATCGCCAGTGGGAGACCCCAGAGAGCAGGCTGGGCTGTGCTGCTGCACCAAGCTGGCAGAGCCTGCAGAGCCCTGCTTCCGTGGCTGGACCTGCTGGAACCTGCCCCTGCTTTCTGCCAGGCTTCTTTACGTTGGCACCAGCTCCTCTTCAACGAAAAAATAAGGGGACTTTCCCAGACATCCTGCTGTAGTGGTACCAGAATGAGACAGCTCTGAGAATGAGCTGTTCTGAGCTACCCATATCCCTCTGCCTTCTCTGGGTTTGATGCTGCAAGGAGCTCTGCTGCTGCTGGGGCAAAGTTCCTCTGTTTGGCATGTTTCTTCTTCAGTCTGCAGTTATGAGTTCTGTTCAGTTTTGTTCCAAAATGGAATATGAGCCAGCAGTGTGCCCAGGTGGCCAAGAAGGCCAATGGCATCCTGGCTTGTACAAGCAATAGGGCAGCCGGCAGGAGCAGGGAGGTGACCGTCCCTCTGTCTCTGCACTGGTGAGGCCGCACCTCGAGTGCTGTGCTCAGTTCTGGTCCCCTCACTACAAGAAAGACATGGAGGCCCTGGAGCATGTCCAGAGAAGGGCAGCAGAGCTGTGAGGGGTCTGGAGCACAAGTCTGATGGGGAGCGGCTGAGGGAACTGGGGTTGTGCAGCCTGGAGGAGTCTCAGCTTATTGCTCTCTACAACGACCCAGAAGGAAGTTGTAGCAAGGTGGAGGTCAGTCTCTTCTCCCAGATAACAGCAATAAGATGAGAGGTGATGGCCTCAAGCTGCACCACGGGAGGTTCAGGTTGGATGCGAGGAAACACATCTTCTCAGAAAGAGCGGTGCTGCACTGGCACAGGCTGCCCAGGGAGGTGGTGGAGTCACTGTCCCTGGAGGTGTTGGAGAAATGTTTAGATGTTGTACTGAGGGGCATGTTTTATTGGTGATAGGTGGATGGTTGGACTGAATGGTCTTTGAGGTATTTTCCAACCTTGATTCTTCTATGATTCAGTGATTCTATGATTCTCAAGACCTCCAGAGACATTCTGCTGTGGGAACCCTCAGGTATCAAGAGGAGCATCCGTCACCCACAGCCTCCAACGTGTGACAGGAGTCTGGAGATACATGCACATTCTGTGCCTTTCACTCTACAAAAATCTTGCCGCTATTCCCATGATGAGAAAACCCTTTTTTGTTAGTTGCCTTATGACCATTTTATCAAGGTGTTGTCTGTGCTACAAAGGCTACAAAGCCATCTGAGATGCCTTTGTGTATGTGAGATGCATGAAGGAGGCTGGCGGACTTCGATGAGCAATATTGGTGGTAGGTGGTTAGGTGATCTTAGAGATGTCCTTTCCAACCTTAATGATTCTGTGATTCTATGACTTGCCATGGGACTTGCTGGAGACCCTCACCCTCCTGGAGCAGCAGCAGGAGGCCAGGCAGGATGTACCACCTCATCCAAAGCCAAACTGGATGCTGGTATTTGGGCAGCTACCTCAACTCACTGCTGAGCAAGCTGTGAGTGCATCCCCAACTCAAGTGAAACAACACCACGATGAATAAAAATCCGAGCACTGAGCAAACCATGGCACCACTGAGCCTTGCAAGCACTCTGTCTTCTCTGCCAAACCCAACCCAACTCCTGCGCTAGCACTGAGTCGAGCTGCTTGTCAGTTCTGCGACAAAATAATTTCCTCCCCACTCGGGCTGGCCATCTGTTCACTCTTGGGATTCACGCAGTTTCACTCTGTAGTTCTGTAACCCGATGATCAATAGCTTCTCCATTCCTGGCAGCTGGCACACCATGTAAAATTGTTCCCAAGCGCTCATCTTACATGAGTGGGGTGGAAGGAGCCTTGAAATTTCATGAGTGGTTTACTCCTGCTGTCACCAGCATGGAGGTTGTGTTTCCGCTATCTCTGCCTCTCCCACAGGTGGCCACATGGGAGGCCATTTATTTAATTAATTCTGCTTCCCCGCCGCTGGAGGGACATCTGAACACCTCCACACCTCCTCCACCCGCAGCCAGCAGGCTCCGGTGACTTTGGTCACTGCACTGCTGATAACAGCCTGAGTTCTGATTTCTTGGCCTCAATTACAGCTGCTGCTCAAGACTGTGGAGAGCTCTGTCCCCGTCAGGTGGCTGGGGCCACTGTGCACCACCTCAGGGGGGACTGGAGTGAGACCACAGCACCTCCAAAGCCAAGCAGATGGCCTCCATCTCCTGGAGGGACCCCCTGAAGGCGAAGAGGGCACTGGTGGGTGCCCAGGGAGGACCAATGTGCACACAACACCCATGTGAAGGTGCGAGGGGAGATGACAGGAGAGCAGTGGGACCCAACGCCATCACATCCACGCTGGGCTGGGGATGGGGGTGGAGAGGCTCCCTGATGAACAAGGGAGCATTGAGCCCACCATATCTCTCTGGGGCACGGGAAGCGGAAAGGTGATAAGAGCCCTCTTGAATGAGGAATTCCTTCTCACTTTCCCCTGTTTGCTTTTCATCGGAGATAACGCGAGGCTCAGGCAGCTTACCTGGAGGCCAGTGCAAGAAGGGGCAGCCCCAGCATCTCCAGCAGCACCCACGCCTTCTGTGTGCTCTGTGAGGGGAGCAGCCCAGCCATGGCCCCCACTCCTTACCTCCACAGCTGACCCATGTCTCCTTGTCCCTATGTCCCCCCATGGCTGGTCACTGCCAGGAGCTGTAACCCAAGGAGCGGCTCGGAAAAGAGAAATGAGATTATGAACAGTACAGCCAAGACTGATAATGATGGCAGAATGTTTGGGCAGTGTTTCACTATGGGTCTGTCAGGGAGGGAGCTGTCTCCGGTCTGGGCTGGACACATGGTCAGAAAAGATGATCTCTGCTGACCCTCACAGTGTGTGAGTCCTCAAGTCACACAGCATGGTGATGCTCTGTTCATAGAGTCATGCAATCATAGAATGATTTTGGCTGGAAAAGACCTCTAAGATCACCTATTCCAACACCAGCCCATCCCCACCATGCCCACTGACCATGTCCCTCATGCCACATCCACACAGTTCTGGAATACCTCCAGGGATGGGGACTGCACCACCTCCCTGGGCAGCCTGTGCCAGTGCAGGACTGCTCTTTCTGAGAAGAAATTTTCCCTGATATCCAACCTGAACCTCTCCTGGCACAACTTGAGGCCATTCCATCTCTTCCCATCTCTGTTACCTGAGAGAAGAGGCCACCTCCCATCTTGCTCAGAGGAGCAGTTCTTGCAAACCATAAGTCCCTTCTATAACAACCCGAGCCATCTTCAGAAGAGGCTGATCTCCAGACTGCCTTCTGAAATACAAAGACAACCATGGACCGCTTCCTCCTCTTTCTCCTGCCATGCAGGGCACAGTCTAAATATTCTGCCTTGCCAAGCCCTTCCCCAGGCCATATTACTGTGGTTGTGATGGCTTCTGGGCCTGATCCTTGCAATGAGACACAGCGAGGTACAAGCACACTTTGTGTTCGGTGGCCAGGCTGGGTCACCTCTCTGGAACCTGGGAAGAAGACAGAGAATCCACAAGCAGCCAGACCCAATGGGGCTCAGCCTATTACCGGTTTTCTCAAGGCAAGCTCAGCTGCACAGCGCTTGAGAATCCCAGAGCATGACCAGGCTTGCTGGTTGCCTCCTCGGCAGATGTGGCTGACAGAACAGGGAGCACGAATTTGGCTGCAGTCAGGTTGCGGTGGTGCCCCAGCTCCACGCCTTTCCTGAGCTGCCTGCGCCCACTTGCTAGCAGCAGGCAGATTGCCCTGGCAGTTTGAGAGGAAGGGCACACAAGTTCTTCAGCTGACACACAGGCTGGGGTCTGCCCATCACTGCTTGGTGTGAAGAAGCAAAGGAGAGAAAAAACAAGGGGAAAAGGCCAGGTTGGATGGGGCCCGGGGCAGCCTGAGCTATGGAGTTGCAGCTCTGCCCATGATACAGGGTTGGGACTGGGTGGGCTTTGAGGTCCCTTCCAACCCAACCATCCTGTGACTCTATGATAAATGTGGAGCTGGTATTTTATCCTTGGCTGGAGCCGGGTCTGAGCAGAAAACCCTGGAGTGAGATTTGGCTCTGGCTCTAAGAATGGCTCTTTAGAGCTGGGAAAGGCTGAACTCAGTCCATTTAGAAGGGACTTGTGATCACAGCTTCCAGTGAGGTGACTCAGAGATTTCCTTGATCCCTGCAGTCCCCAGCCCATATCACTTGGTGATGCATGGTGCCCGGACCATGCTTCCTTTGGTGCCGGGACTGGGACACGTGTGCCAGGGCACCTGGATGGGGCTACCGATGCCTTAGCCATCTCCTCCTCTGTGTGATTCATTCCTGCTGTTTCTCACTTCTTGCCAAAAGGAGGGCTGAGGGAAGGCAGGGTGACTCAGGCCTGAAACCCAGGTGGCCGTCCTAGCCCAGGGACACCTGAGGGCTTCCGGTGTGGCAGGAAAAAGCTAGGAAAAGCAAACATCCCCAGAGGAGCCGTGCGAAATAACCACCGAATCACAAGGGTTTCCCTGCCTCATTGTGCCACTGCATCTGGGAATCTCATCAAGCCCATGCGGCGGGGTGAGCTCATAGCCAGGGTGGGAAGGCCAACCTGCAGGCTTTGTCTACCCTAAAACTGCCTCCAGCCTTTGGCTCCTCGTGCTGCCACTGACACTGGGATCTGCGTTACTGCCACTGCATTGCACCAATCTGCTTACGGGGGGACAGGGAGGTGGGATGGTCCTCAGCAAGCATGCTCTGTCCACCAAGGAGAGTGCAGATGAAAATGGAGGAGGCAGTGCTCCAAATAAGGGAAGCTTGAGAAAGCTGGGGGAAGCTTTTCGGAAGTGTTCAACACCAGGTTGGATGGGGCCCTGGGCAGCCTGGTCTGGTAGGCTGCAGCCCTGCCCACGGCAGGTGATCAGAGCTGGGTAGGCTTTAAAATCCCCTCCAAGCTAAGTCTTCCTATGGTTCTATGATTCTAAGCTGGGATTTGGAGAAGTCCGTGAGTTGGAAGTGAAACTGCTGTTAATGAATACTGTAGGCGACCTAGCACTGAGATAGATCGTACAGCGAGATTAGAGGTCACGGAAAGTGTATTACGAGCCCTGCATTGCTTTTATTCACTGGAGACTGTTAGAAAAACAAGCAGGAAGGCAGCACAATGGGTCCCCCAGCTACGGACATCTCGGACACATTGGAAAGACAATGGAGAAAACGATTAACTCCAAGAGTCCTCTATCCTGTCTCCAGTAAGATGCATGCCTTGTTTTGCCTGGCTAGGAACTAGAGATCCAATGGACAATGCCAATTAAAAAAAAAAAAATCTCTTAGAGATTTCTTCAGGGGAAAAAGGGGGTGGGGAGAGGGGAAGGATGACGCAGCTGCCACAGCCTGTTCTAAGCTGGGCTTCCATCAGATCTCAGCCCACAGAGCAGAGTGGGACTGCACATGGCCTGTCCGATTACTGTGGGAACCCCTTGGCCCTCAACAAGGTGCGCTTTGTTCTGGGGACGTGATCTGAACAACGTGGTTCACGTGGTCCTGCAGGAGGCAGCCCCCCGGGTGCAGAAGCTGTGCATCTCTCCTCTTGGTCTGCAGCATCCCCACACATACACACATCCTTTCTGGCTAACTGTCAGCAAGCAACCAACAAGGCCTTACTGAACATTTTAAAGTTCAGACATTCACACTTGTCAGTCGGTAGAGCCAAGGGTCCCTGGAGGGTGACACCTGCACGAGGTGACCTTCAGCTTGGAGCAGTGATTGCAAGACAGACGATGAAGATGTGTGAGCATGACTGCCCAGGACCTCTGATCCCCACACTGGCGGAGCTTCCCCATGCCTCCTTGCGGTGGCACCACTGTGGTTCACTTGTTGTCAAGTCAAGTTGACTTGAATAATGCAGTGATAATGAACGGGCTAGTGTTCTTATGGTCCTTGGTAGACAAGAAAGGGCAATGGTGATATTCACGCTGGTGTCCTGGTCTTTCAGACCCCCAAAGCCATGCTCCTCATGGCCTCCCCTGGGCCAGTAGTTTCATGCCTCTGCCCTACTCTACTCTCCACTGGGTCATGACCCACAAGCATCCTGTTTGTGTGGGTATGGAAGCTTTCTGTCACTGGTTCTCCTTTCAAAATGAAGAGGGTGGCTAGATGGAAACACACAGTATAGGAGGAGGAAGGCCAGGAGAAATGGATGAGATGAGAAGAGATGTGGGGCAATCCCTCCTGGGGGCACCTGCTGGGAGCCACCCCCCACCACTGCTCCCAATGGAGCCCCAGGAATGTACCGTCACCACTTGGCTCTGGAGGAGAGGGGATATCCTTAACATCACTTCTTAAGGTATTTTGGCCAAGCATCCGGTCCCCTCTTCCTCTCCCTGAGTTCCTGTCCTCTGGAATGAGTAGTGACCTCAGCTCGCTCACCGGGTTGTTGATTTCAGGGATGTGAGGCCTCTCCATGGTCCCCTTTGGGCCAGTGGGCTGCTTGGTTCATTTCCTAAGTCTGGAAATAATCTGTTATTTCAGAGGATCCTTTCCAGTCCTGAAATTAGCCTTCTTGAGGGTGCTGTGTTTTGTTGCTTTGACTCATGTATCCTCTTCCTCCTCCCCCTCCAGCCCCAGATTTAACCAGGGGTTGGTGGGGAGCTATTAGGTTGCAGCTGTAGCAGTCCCTGGTTAAATAGGTCATCCACAGTGGAAAGCATCACTATACACAGAGCAGGAGCTCCTGATCAATGGGAACATTCAGCTTGCAGAGCATTTATCTCACGCTGGGCTTCATCCCTCCGCATCCAATTCACATCCTCAAACCTTTTGTGTTCTGCATAAACATCTTTCCCCAGCCCTTCTGAAGGGCGTCAGAGGAAGTGATAGTCTACAAAGAGCATGAAACCTTTGTGTCATGGTCTTGTCTGTTAGCCCTTTGTGGATGCTGACAAGTTCAGCTGCACGGCACTGTAGGAGGCAGGGAGCAAACTGCCAGCCCACCCCCACCGTGCCCACCGGTCATGTCCCTCAGTGCCACATCCACACGGTTCTGGAACACCTCCAGGGATGGTGACTGCACCACCTCCCTGGGCAGCCTGTGCCAGCGCAGCACCACTCTTTCTGAGAAGAAATCTTTCCTAATATCCAACCTGAACTGAATTTCCTAATATCCATCCTGGCTGAATATGCTGCTGAAGCCAACGTGTACCAGTGACAGATGCAGAGCCATGGCTTCCCTCTTCTTGAGCCCCCAGTTTCCAAGCTGGGTTCATGTCAAGCACCACAACCACTCCACCCCACAGCATCCTCCGCAGAACTGGAAGCCCACATGGCATGGACCACCACGCACCACAGCTTTGCCCTGGGTCCTATATCTACACACGGGGACTGAATGTGGTCCATCCAGGAGGAAGAGCAGGTGCAGATAAATTTGGAGTGCGAGGAGCCGGAAGAGGACTTGCAGCTTGGCGGAAAGCAGCTGTGGGTGTCAGGGCAGCTCGGAGGAGTGGCACAGTGCAAGGTGGTGGGAAACGGGGGAGGCTCCAGCGGGAGCAGGAGGAGGGTATCCGGAGTTGTAAGTGAGGTCAGGTAATGCCTCCTATAGCAGTTCCTGTGGTGATTTGGGAACAGGCAAACAAGGCCTTCCTTCCTCCCGGCTTCCTCCTCACCAGCACTCCTTTTCAGGAGAGGCTTTCAGCCAATCGCTCCTCCTCAGTGCTGTCAGCATCCCGCAGTGGGGGACACCTGGCCCAGGCTGCACGGGACCTGCGCATGGGACAATTGGTGGCGGTGTCCTGGTGTGTCCCAGAGCTCCCAGCGCTGCTTTGGGAAGAGGTGTTAGACTGGGAAAGCGCAGAGGAGTGGAGCTGCCATCCCCTCACAGAGCCACAATGGCACTTGACCAGGTGTAAAGCCTGGTGCTGGCCAGCCTGAATGGCAGTGCTATTTTAGGGATGTATTTTTTCCCTCTGCTGGGGCTATTTTTGGAGGCTGTGTGGGTACCAAAAGGACCCGGATACACTGCAGATAAGGGGCCGATGACATTTTGGCGCTCATGCTGCAGCCACAAACACTGTGCACAAAGGCAGAGCCTGGGAATAGCTGTGCTCCCCATGGAAGCCCTCCAGCTGCTGGCCCTCGGGGTAGCAGTGCTGTGAGCTTCCCCCAGCAGTGCCGCCGCATGGGTACCTTTGCAGCCCCGTGATCCACGGTGCTCTCCCAGGGCTGGGACACACAAGAGTGCAGCAGGAGTTTCCTACACTGGAGTCATGTGGACAGACGTTTCATTGGATATGGTCTTAGCGCAGGGAACAAGGAGATGTCCTTGTTCTTCGGGATGAGTAGCACCTACAGGAGAGGACGTGTGCAAGGGTGCTGGGACACGCTGTGACAGGGCTGGGACAGCCCATGACGCCACCAGGAATAGGCTCGCACGCTCCCAATGGCCTTTTGGCTCAACGTTTCCTTTTGTGCCTGCGGGACAGAGGGCCTGTTGTGCACATAGGGGCACTTTAGGGTGGAGGGGCAGAGCTCTGGGACGGCAGCGAGACCCGTGCCCACGCTGCCACAGCACTGCAAGGATCCCGGTGCAGAGCCCTGCCTAAATCCCAGTTTGTTTAACCACAGGGAAAGGGCACAACTGCTGTGCCCTCCATGAAGGCAGCGTGTCCATGAGCTCATCCCAGGGGATCGGGGTGGAGGGAAGCCATGGGTTGGCAGTGGGGCAGGCAATAGCACAGCCCCTCTGAATCCCTCTCTTTGTTCCCTCAGCGGCTGCGAGGGCCGCTCCTTGCTCTCTCCAGGAGATGATTCTGCTTCCGTCGCGGCCATTTCCTGTGTTTCTCTCTCCTGTAGGGCCAGGCAGCATCAGCACAAAAACAGGATCCAAGCTGCTTGAGAATTGCCCCGATAACAATGACCAAGAAGACAGCGCTGGATGGGGCGAATGCCAGCTCCCTGCTCCTGAACAGCCCTAGGGTATGGATTTGGGGTAGGGAATGAGCAGCCAGAAAGGAGAAACCCAGGGTGACCACCAAGCCTACCAGCAGCTCCATTCACCCTCACTGTGGCAAAGCAAATGCACAGTCCCTCCATGGCTCTCAGCCTATCTGCAGCCAGAAAGGACCAAGCCATGCTCTTCCTTTCCGACCCAGCTCCATCTCTCAGGGGAAGGAGCAGCCAAGATGAATGGCGATCCATAGAATCATAGAATATCTCAAGTTGGAAGGGACCCAAGGGAATCACAGGGTCATGGAATCACAGAATCATTAAGGTTGGAAAAGACCTCTAAGATCACCTAGTCCAACCATCAACCCATCCCCACCATGACCACTGACCATGCCCTCAATGCCACAGTTCTGGAACACTCTACCACCTCCCTGGGCAGCCTGTGCCAGTGCATTACCACTCTTTCAGAGTATAAGTTATTCCTAATATCCAACCTGAACCTCCCCTGGTGCAATTTGAGGCCATTCCCTCTCATCCTATTGCTGTTACCTGGGAGGAGAGACTGATCTCCACCTTGCCACAACCTCCTTTCAGGTCACTGTAGAGAGCAATGAGGTCTCCCCTGAGCTCCTCTTCTCCAGACTGAACAGTCCCAGTTCCCTCAACCACTCCCCATCAGACTTGTGCTCCAGATCCTTCACTGAGTCCAACTCCTGGCTCCACAAGAGATCACCCAAGATCCAGATTTACCCATGGGCAGATTTCATTTTGGTATGGAGGGTTACAAATGCCCACATGTGTTCTGCTGGTCCTGGATCTGCTGCTCTGTCCCTCCACCATGGGCATTCCCAAAGGAGAGCTGGAATTGCTTAGCATCCCCAAATTGTGGAGAACCCTCACCCATGGCCCCAAATCCTCAATCAGATTTAGCTGTGGATCTGGAGCAGCTCCCATCCATCCCCAGGTGCTCCCCACCACTCCCCAGTGTCCTCTAGCTTCTCTCCATGCAAACCAGCCAGCACACATCTGATGCAAGGACAGAAGGGGCCCACACGAGCCCGGCTGCCGTTGCCTGCAGCAAGTTGGGAAGCACATGCACAGACCGATCTACTGGCAGCTCTGGAGGCAGTGACAGGCTGCAGAGCGGGAGCACAGCTGGGTCCCGGAGAGGACGCGTGCATGGCCTCGCTCCGGCTTGTTGAGCGAGTACCTCCCAGCCCCCTTGCAGGTGCGTGCTCACCCTGAACCGAGCGCTCCCTTCGCCTTACGCAGCAAAGACTTGCAAGATAAAGCCCTCCTGGGTGATGCTCCCCCAGATTTATGGCTTGGGAGATCCACCAGAGAAGTCCTTCTTCGGACCAGGGACCAAGTGCTGGTGCACCCCCTGAGTGCCAGAGCTGTAAGCCAAGGGTTACTGCGAATTCATGGCGAGGGAGGAAAAGTTGACTTTTGGCCAACGTAGGAGGTCCCTGACCAACAGAGGCAGGAAATAGCAATGGTGAGCTAATAAATAAATGGTACAACAGCGGCTCTGCCTTACATGGTCTTCGTGGGGAGTTTCCTTTGTTTACCAGGTTGGTTATTTATACCTTGGAGCATGAGAATGATGTCAGCCAGCCCCCAGGGTTTCTGTGGGGCTGAGATGTCCTCCAGCGTGGGCTGCCCATGCTTCATCACCATCCTGTCCGTCTCAGTGGTGTCCCCACAAAGGGAGTGTGGGGATGGGGATCCCCCACCTGATAGGGATGGGAAGATCCTGCAGTGGGACAGGAAGAGAGAAGGCATTGGGAGTTCAAGGATTGCCGGTGAACTTGAGACAAGCAGAACTCTTGCCGGTGACACACACATCAGGTGTTCCAAGACAATAAAAAAACCTGCCTAAAGTCATCCATTTAATTAGTAATGGGTTAGGTTAAACATTACCCCGGAGGAAGATTTAACCCTTGGTGGAGATGGGAGGGAGAGGGAAAGCCGACTGCAAGAAGAGGGACTATTCATATTTTTGGTATTCCCAAAGCAGGCATAGGGGAAATGTCCCCTTCTCCAAGGCACACCACCATCAGATGGGACTGGGATTTGGACTCCGTGGCACTCAGGGAGGGCAATGAGGGCATCCCGAGGAAGAGGAGGAGGTCGGGATGAGGTGATGAAGCAGTTGGGTGTGCCATGAGGATGCTCCCGCTCCACTCCAAGAACAGATCTGCAGAGGTCCAACACAGAGAGGGGAAAGTCTGTACCAGGGCCTGGCACCTATAGGGGAGGGAGGTGTGAAGATTTCCATTCTCCGAAAAACAAGGGCAGGGCACCACCGGTGGGTGTTTTATTTTCTGCCCTGGGGGCAGGTAGTGACATGATTTCTTCCACATGAGCTACGCCACTTCCCCTCGCCCACAGGTTCTGAAAACAGAAACAGGGGTAGGAAATGAGGAAATGCCCCATTTTGGGGCAGAGACGGCGGCAACAAGAAATCCTTCATAGCCCTCAGGGCCAGGGCAGTGATGGGATGCAGGACCCACAGAGCCAGGAGCAGGGGCTGCAGCGGGGCAGCAGATGAGACGATTTCATCTGCAAGGAGCGAGGAAATGTCCTGGAGCCGTTTGATCCTATTGTGTGTAGGGAAGCAGCAGTGGGCGTCCAGGCTCTCTGTAACTAAACAAAGATTATAAACACCTCCTGCCAGCAGCATCTCCCAGACCCGGGGGCTGGTCTGTTCCCAATGGGACAAATGGGCTTTGGGCTCCATCCAGACCCAGACAATTGTGGCAAATAAGAGCGATGCACATCAGTAAAACTGAGGGGGTCTTCTTGCAGCCAAGGCAGGAGGATGCTAAACAACCACATCCACAGCCACGTGCAGCTGCTCGAGCTCAATCTCCACCGCTGTTGGTGTCAAGAAGGAAATTAAAAATAATGGTAATAATAAAAGCTCTTCGAGGTGGTGGATGGGATCAAGCTCCAGGCACCGAGGAACTCTGGGGACCTCACGGTGGCCATCCCAGCCCTATGCCCATGCTTAGGGAAATGGTGGCATGGGGGGGGGATATGTTTAGTCTTCCTAGCTTCATCCCATGGCTGCATCAGCAGCACCACGTGGTTCCCCAGCTTGGTGCTGGCTGTGGGGGGCTTCCCAAAAGCCATGTGGACTCTTGTAAGTCCTATGCCACCCCAGTGAGTAGTGCCGCACCCAGGGCTGGAGGGACACTGGTGCTGCTGTCAGAGGTCCCCATAGCACCTTGGGGTCCCTCTAAGGGTGCAGCCAGGGGCTGGGGTCCAATGTGCTCGGGGGCTCTACAACACAAATGGCAGCTTGGAAAAGGCAGTGGGATGGGGAGCAACAGCCCCCAACCTGCCCATGCCGACCCACAGACACGTGCTGTTGGGCTCAGCATGCACTGTGTGAACCCGGCCCCGCCACCCCAGGGCACGTTTATGATCTCCTCTTCCATGTCAAGTGTGCTTGAAGCTCAGCATCTGTCACTCAGATCAAAGGCGTGGTGTCAGCTGGGCTGCTCGCGGAGCTAGTTGCAAGAGCCAAGGCCCCCAACTTGAACCCACCCCGTGCCCCCCAGGCAGCCTCACACACTTCTAACGTCGCCGCTGGAGCATCACAGCTGTGCCTCGTTTCATCTCCAGTGAGGGAAGGCGCTGGGAAGAGCTCCCACACAGATGTGCCGCGGGAAGCTGTGACAGCAGCCCCCCCGGTCCCAATCCCTGCACTGCCAGCAGCTGGGGAGTGCTGGGGTTTCCAGGTGCTGGGGGTGAAAGCCAGCCCCACTTCCCAGCCGTCCAGCTGGGACTGGGCTTGTTCCCACGGTGCTGCTTGCTCCCCACGACTCAGGGACCAGCAGGTCTGCCCCGAGCATCATTGGGGTGCAGGACCCTCCCTGACCTGCTGCCCCACAGATGTGGTAGGGAGATAGAGGGATGGATGGGTGGATGAGTGGAGGGGGATGGATGGATGGATGAAAATGGATGTGTGGATGGAGGGATGAGTGGATGGGTGGATGGTTGTAGGAGAGATGGATGAATGGATGGATGGATGGATGGATGGATGGATGGATGGATGGATGGATGGATGGATGGATGGATGGATGGATGGAGGTCTGTAGAAGCGGGAAGGCTCTGGAGATGAGAATCAGACCCATATGACAGCAGCACAGCTCGACGCTCCACAGCTTCTCCCATCCATTTGGCCCTGCCAGGATCTCAGTGGCTTTGCACTTAAGCCCGGTGCTTGGTACCCAGGCAGCTTCAGATAATTTCAAGGAGCCCTATGTGACTAATTCTCAGTCAAGTGGGGCTTTTCCCTAGACCAGCCCCACTGGACTTTGGGACAAGTGTCATGGACACCCTCTGCCACCACCATCCATAGAGGGAGGAGCGCCACCTCCTGACGCTGGATGTCCTCCTGTCCCCAAGTTTTCAGGAGGAAAAAGAACTAAAAAAATACTTCTGCAGTGTTATTTTCTTACCCATCCAGTGTTTTATCAGCAAACAACCACCACTTCAAGCGCGAACCCATGAAAGCTTGGCTCCAGGTCCCCAGCTGAATGAAAGAGCTCCTCCTGCAACATGGATGCTGAGCATCCCTATCAGGGATGGCATTTCTTCAGGATTGCTTCCTTTTAATTAGGTGCTAATTTGACTGAAAATCTCCCCCATTGTCATTACTGCTATGAAATAAACTCACCAGCTTCTCAGCTGCCACTGGAGACCCTGCCACGAGGTGCTGTTTGGTAAAGCAAGAAGGTCTTGGAGATTTTGAGAGAGGCAGAATTAGCAGCACATAATTCATCATGGGTTTTCATCCCCAGCACCTCACTGCTAATCCCAGTCCCCTGCGATGTCTCAGGCTGGTCTGATCAAGTAGCAGCAGCAGGTACAGCTGGCTAAGAGCTCTGCATATGTACTATAACACGATCAACTCACGGCCAACCAAAAAGAGCAAGGCTCTCTAAGGGGCAGGGAAACCTCCATCTTCAGAGCTGCTCATAAAGCTGTCACCTCGAGATGGCTGCTGGTTGGAAATCCCACTTTCCTGCACTAGGGGATTACTCATTTAGCACTCTGTTCTACCCGCCTGCCAATTTGAGGGGGACTTGTGAAAAAATCGAACTTAAAATTGGTGGTTGAGACCTCTCCTGTTACACTTGGCTGAAACCAGCCAACAGGTTCATGCGTTAAACGAGGCTGACAGGGAGCCAGCCAGATCCTGCAGTCATGGAGTCTGGTTTCTAGGGAAACAAGGTAAATGTTTTTCCTCCTCCTGGCCACCTTTTAACTCTTGCTAGGTTCTTAATGCATCATGGTGAAAAGTATTTTCTACATCTATCCTCTCCCATCCCCATTACAGCAAATAGCATTGTACTGGACGTATCTCAGGGCAGCTCCACGAACCAGTTCATTTGGCATGTAAATCTGGAGGGTTATTGCCTTAATCACAGCCTCCTCTCCAATTATGGGCAGCAAAGGCTACACCAGCGCAGTTATCTAAATTTACATGAGCCTTCAGTCAGGCTATGGCCCGAAGCATGAGTGATCTCACTATTGTGGCTGGAGGCACCCAGGCGCTCGGGGCTGCGCTGCCTTTCTTGGTATAACACCACAGCTCCCATAAACGCAATGCTCGTCAGGACTCCTGCTACACGGAGCTGAGTCTGAGCACGAGAGCTGCATCTCCACAGTCCTTCACTGGGAAACCCAGGTGGGAACAGCGACCAAACTGCTCCCCCCAAGACCAGAGGAATGCTTGCAGCCAGCCAGTAATGCAACACCAGCAGCACACACACCACTCCCTCCTCAGCATTTAACTGAGGGATCAGGATGAAAATATCACCCTCCCCTCCTCCCAGGCAGGCCCCTTTCCCAACAGCAGTTACACCACACTTGAGAGCACTACACAGGCTATATTTGTCACGTGGAAGCTGGGGGACTAGTGTTTGCAGTTACCAAGGTATTCCATGTTACTTCACACAACCACATAGAAGAGCCTTGCTCTGCACAAAATCCTCACTGTGTGAGAACAATGACAGCCTCTTGTTACAGGAATCCTGTTACAACTGGGGTATTCATGAATGGGAGATTTTTGTTTGGTTGATCCCATGCATAGGACCTGCAGCCAGAGTGCCTGACTTGATATGGCTATATATAAACCAGGAGACAAAGTTAAATTCTTTAAAACCTTTATTTTTAGGTCTGAGAGCACAAAGGCCACAGAACACAAGACAGTTCCACAGATTAAGCTGCCTCCTCTTTTGCAATACGATCTTTCTTGAGTGGTCCCTGGAGGGGAAAAAAAAGAGAAATGTTAACAGTCTATTCCACTGATGACTGCATCACATCCCAGTTACCTTTCTGCAGCTTTATTACTTTTTTTTTTTAAAACTCATCTCCTTTTCCTACAAATAGAAGTCCTCAATGATGCCACCTGTTGGAAGCTAAAAGCCTCGGCTAAAAGCTGCATCAAATTAGACTTCAGATTCAGTAGGTAAGAAATGTTGGTGCCACCTAGTGGGGAAGCTCCTGCGCATTTACCAAGCTGCTGACCAGCACACTGCCCTTGCAAAGGTATACAGGGACTACAGCTCCACTTTCTCACCTGCCAAACTGAAAACGCCGCCTGAAGCCCACTGCAAACACCATCACCAGGAGCTGTTTTCAGCCAAAGGCAGCACCAAACAGCCACACAAAAAGATACGTGCAGCACTGTCAACTTTAGATAATGCCCTTACCATGAAAGACTTCTTTTCCTCGGCTGTCTGGAAGCGGCCATGACCAAATTTGGAGGTTGTGTCAATGAACTTCAGGTCAATCTTCTCCAGGGCCCGGCGCTTGGTCTGCACAAGCAGGGACTACAAGAAAGATGCCAGGTGAGTCAGCAGCACCCTTTCAACCTGCCAGAATGCTGGTGACTTTCTCCTCATCATCTCCATACCACCACCACTTCAGTCACTCTGACCTCACACTTCAGGCTGCTATTACACAAGGAGCATTTGCTAAAAAGCCAAATCACATTTGTAGTTTGTACGACAGTGGTCAGCCCCCACCAGCAAAGAATCTAAGAACCCCCACAGCAGCAAGCAGACACTTGAACCAGAGGCAACGCAGCTGACAACCCATCTAAGAGACATCTGCCCTACTTACCTTGCGCAGGGTTAGGACTCTCTTCTTGGTCCCAACAACGCAGCCTTTCAGCATGATGAAGTCATTGGTCACCTCACCGTAGTGGACAAAGCCACCCTGGGTAGGGAGAACACAGTCAGTGCACACTGTAATCGCTGATTTCACCTTACACATGCCCACAGCCTGAGGTTCCTGCACCAATTCTGGGACTTGGCCATTCCTACATTCACTGAAATCCTCACTTCTATTGTCTCTCACTGATGAAGTTTCTCGCTACAGCAATTTACTTCCTGCTGGATGAATTCTGCTAAGAACAGCAGCAATGCTGAGGCTGATAAAACTGCTTTCATGGCTGAATTATTCCTTATTTACATGAGTATCATTCCTAGCATCTCTTGATACTGCTGCCAACTATTAAATGCAGTAAGCAAGAGTTACACAAAGCAATACTGAGAATGACTCAGCAGCTCCACCACCCACAGCAGCTGAGTTTTTCCTCAAGTGCTCTTCATTCAATCATTTCACATCTTGTACCACACCCAATTGCCTCAGAAGACTGCAACTCTTTCCACACAGCTCTAGCAACTCACCAGAGGGTTAATGCTCTTGTCAGACAAATCATAATCAGTTGAAGCATTGTTTTTGATCAGCTTTCCATCCTTGATTTGGTAACCCTGGCCAATCTTGTAGATTTTCTTATTGATTTCGGTACGATGGTGATACCCCTTCTGACCAGCACGGGCCACAGAGAATGCCACACGAGCAGGATGCCATGCACCAATACAGGCCACCTTGCGCAGACCCCTGTGAGTCTTGCGGGGCAGCTTCTTGGTGTGCCAACGGCTGGTAACACCTGGAACAAGAAACCCACAGTGTTGATGCTTCCTGTCAAGCTGTGATGCCTTTAATTGCTCAAGTAGAGCTCAGAAGACCTTTTGAGCCACCGTCCCCAAGCAACAAAAGGGAAGCCTAGACCGAGCACTGCAGGAATTAATTGCTTTTCTTGAAGCATTCTGTCCCAAAACCACCCACGCTCTCTCCCTGGCTGTCCCTAGAAGCTGTGTTCTCAGAAGGAAGGCAGCATGGAATGACTCCTCACGGATGTCAGGCGCTGTGCCCAGCGCTTATTCCATGGTTTCATCACCGAACTGTGACAGCGATACCTCCTCAGCTCTTGGCCCACTCAACTGTGAGAACTAAAGGCCAGGATTTTATTACAATGTGTACCCTGACTACAAAGAACTCGCATGTATTTACCTTTATACCCCTTGCCCTTGGTGACTCCAATGACATCTATCATCTCATCCTGGCCAAAGACACTTGACACAGGGATCTGCTGTTCCAGCTTCTCCCGAGCCCAATCCACTTTCTCAGCAACAGTGCCACCATTCACCTGGATCTCCATCAGGTGAGACTTCTTCTGTCTCAGGGGAAGTAGACGCATCTGGAAAAACAAACAGTGAAATTTAATTTCTGTTCTTCCAGACTGACCTTGTATCAGCCATTCCAGTATCATGCCAGTCCTGGCCTGATCTTTTTTGTAACTGAACAGCGGTTATATTTATGGTTTATAATTAGCACAGAGGGACTGATATGAGTATTAACATTATTATGTACTATCAAAGCAGCTGCAATGCTGTCTTTGCTGTCTAATACTGCAAGCTAGTTCTATTAAAATTAGCAAAGTTGTAATTAGACATCTTACTGTCCTTACAGCTAACTCATTGGTTTAACTACACCTCAAGAAAGCCTGACGTAACACTCGACAGCTGGGCAGACACCACCACCATTCAGAAGAGCACCTCCACCGGCTCCTCTGAGCAGAAACCACTGGAAGCCTGAGTGTTTGCAGTCTCTGCAGAACAGCTTCGAACTCCACAACCACACAAATGCTATAGTTAAGTATCTGATCCACTTCCATTTGTAGCTGAATTGAGAGCTGGCATCAGCACAGGACTGCGTCCAAGGATTGCCCATCATGGTTCAGCCTCTTTTGAGCACTGGTGTAGAAGACTGTCTGTGGTTCCTCTCAAGGCTACTCAGGCACACTGTGAGTGCACACTTAATACCAAATGAAGACTGCTGGTATTTATCACACGCTTAACAGTTATCACTAGTCTGTGGGGTGGGTAGAAATCTCACTGCTGAGATGGACTAAGCTTTATGCTTGCAATCTTACTTGTTTCCACTGTGTACCTGAATCCCGGCAACTTACCTGAGTGTGAGCCATGACTCTAATAACCTGGCAGTATTTCTTCATGCTATTGAAATCTTTCTCCAACTGCTTTTTGCCCTCCTCATCTTGCCATTTCTTGCAGTACTTGGTGAAGGCCTTCTTCTTGGACTTGTGCCTTCAGGAGCAGAGCAGAGACAAGGTTTGGCTAAGCCCTTCATCGATCCCCCAGGGAAGGAGGGACGAGCGGAAGGAGCTGCCACCTTAGCCAGTTGTGGCTCATTGCCAGCTTCTAAGCAATCTTTTCCACCGGCAAGCGGAGCCTGGAGCTCATCAGACAAAGGCAAGATTGCCAAAGCTGAGCGGAGCTGCCATGAATCCCAAAGCACATTAATATTCACAGTACAGAAGACAAAAGACTGTAGAGAGATGTTGAACAATAACAGAAAAACAGATCTTTAAAGCAATTGCGTCAGATGACTGCTATCTGCTACAGAACACTGTAATTTCCCCCCTGTAAGCCTGAGCTATGCCTGACAGTAAGGTCATTACTGTAACACCCGTGAGACAATTACTGCACTACTCTGACATTTTCTCTGCCCGCAAAGTTCATAAACAAGCTGTAAGCTCTAGACACACTGGAGCCGTACTCAGGAGAATGTGCATACTTTAAATCACAACAATAGTGCCCGGAACAGTAATTAAGAGTAACGCTCATCCTCCCCTTTCCTGAGAAAACAGGGCTACAGTCAGGACTCGACACTCAACAACAAGCGCCAGAGGCGATTCCTTATGTCCGCCCGTCGAAGTATCATCATGCGTAGCCTGTTATGGGGGTCTCAGGCCAAAACCAGCATTGTCACCCCATGTCAAGAACAGCACTAAGCAACGCTACGCTGTCACCTTCCCAGAAACCCTGCTCTGGCATGCCACATCATTACACCAGGTCATCAAGGCCAAACACTAATGGCAGAAAAGCTGCACCAAGAAGCTACGCTACAATAATTTGCAGCCTAGAAAGAAAAGATGAGGTCAACCAATGGAAGTCCTGCTCTCTTACCAGTTCTTGTAGAAGCGACGCTTACACTCATCGCTGATGTGCTCAGCAAAGATGGTCTTGAAGCTGCGGAGACCACGTGGAGTCTGCACATAGCCCACGATGCCCACAATGACCATGGGAGGAGTCTCTACTATAGTGACTGCCTCAACCACCTCCTTCTTGTTCACCTCTGCAGTAAGACAGAAATACAGGTTAACACCAGCAGCAGCTGTTAAGCACCTTCTGCTCTTCCTCACTCTCAGATACTACAGGTTGAAGTTTAGAGGACTCCAATTCTTTTCACAAAGGCTAAAATGATGCAGGTGATTTACTTACACCTGTCCGTTAGGAAAAAAAGTTAAGTAGCATGTCAGAGCACAGCTAAACCAAAACATTAGGCTCCTGGGCAAGCTGCCATGCATGTCAGAAAGAGGACCGTTAATAAGATAACCACTGCCAGACGTGAACTCTTGCAGCAGGAATATCATTCATGATGAAGTAAGAATGGTTTGGGATGCTTTACACCCCATCCACTCAGCAGAAACACCCACTGAAGAAGGTGAGACACTAAGTCAGAGTCAAAATTTGCAGCTTCCTATAAAAAGATTATGTTTCACCATTCATCAGGAAGCCTTCTCTATGAATAAACACTCATACGTACTGGATCCAGGTCTGTCGACTTCACGGACAATGTGGGTCATCCCAGCTTTGTACCCCAAGAAGGCAGTGAGATGGACAGGCTTGCTGGGATCATCTTTGGGAAAGCTCTTCACCTTGCCCCTGTGCCTGCTGCTGCGCTTACGGGGCAGGAAGCCCAGGGAGCCATGCCTGGGGGCTGAGAATTTGCGGTGAGACTAAAAAGAGAAAAATAAATATTAAATACTCGCTTCAGAGATTCGCTGATCTCCGATACGACAGGCAGCAACAAAAGAAAGGTTTTTAAAACAATGCACTACTACAGAAGTCGCGTTAAGTAGAAACGTAACAGTCTCCAAAAGGGCTTTCTGTTGGAATCGTGCATTTATTTTGTGGAAAGGCACAAAATGTAACTCTAACTCTTATGTAGGACTACGGCCGGTAGCACAATACTGTTACATGGGAGTGATGCACCCCAACACACAATTCGATTTCACCGCTGAAAGAGGCATTGTTAGGCAGTTATCTAGGTGCTTGCCTCCCCTCCACAGCTGTGCCATTCAAGCAGGAGCCAACAAGAGGTGAAAAGTCCCACTCTGAGCACTGAGATCAGAGCTCCTGACCTTGGAGCACGCTGCGGCCTAGCTACCTCGGCAAGCAGCCCGTACTGCCGGCGGTTCCTCAAGAAAACACCCCATCCCCTTCTGAAAGAGGCGTGCAAACCTCACCAGCGACCTCGCGCCCACAGCTGCCCACCACCCCGCCACGACACCACACCCGCGGGCACCAGGCCCACCCGCGTCCCCACGCTAAGGCCTCGCCCGCTCACGGTGACGGAGCCCCAAAATGAGCTCCGCACCACCTCCCGCAGGGGCCGGGCACAGCTGGATGAGGGACTGGCAGCCACCGGGGCAGGGATGGCGGCGATACCGGAGGGATGGCAAGGCCAGGCCCAGCCAGCCCCAACAGAGACACCCACCATCTTGTCCCCGCGCCGGGCCGGAAGGAGCGATGCACTCAGAGCGCTCTCTATTTATAGTAGCCCCGCCCCCAGTGACGTTCCACGCAGCTTGAGAGATCTCGCGAGAGCAGGGGTCGCGCGGCGCTACGGGAGGGGAGTGGGGTCATAATGGTGGCGAAAGCGCAGCAGGCTCGCACGGAGATAGTGAGCGCCATCTTGTCGCGGGGAGGGCATTGCCAGCTCTTTGGTGCCCTCCTCGTCTTCTCTACCCGCTGCTCCTGCGCACGTACGTCAGTATCTCTTCTTTCCACGTCAACCTGCGTTTTTCAGGCGGCAGTAAGGCTTTGCGGGGTGAAGGAAAACAAGGAGAAGGTGTCCTTGCAAAATAAAATTTGGGAAGAACAAAGGAAAGATAGGGGGTCCCTGCAAAACAAGATAAAGAAAAAGCTGAGACATAAGGATCTGGTTGAACAAACTTGTCTTGCACTTAAATGGCAGGAGATGCTTGCTTGGCATCTGTGTCTGTCTTGTTTACTGGGCAGAACAAAGAGTGATACAAAGGTAGTTCTAGTTGGGCAAAGCAACAAACTCTGAACCCAGATCACAAAGTATGCATAAACAAAGGACACAAAGGGGGCATGAGCTGATAGGTGAATCGAGAAAAATGTGAACCCTGAGTACCGCAGCCAATGGGGAAAAGGGGAAGGGCTCACTAGTATTGGGGTACAAGGTTAAAAGAGGGGCTGTGTCCCCCAGTACCCACAGGGGTGTGCCTGACTCTCTCTTTATCTGGGTAAAGAAAGCTGAAGATGCTCTTCTCTCTCTTTTGGGGATAAAGATGATGGAGCAAGCTTATTGGAGCAGAAATCTAACTGACACGGGGGTGTAGCAGCCTCTCGCATGCAGATGTGGCCTTCATGTGCATCCACAGAATCATAAAGGTTGGAAAAGGCCTCTAAGATTACCTAGTCTAACCGCTAGCCCATCCCTACTATGCCCACTAACCATGTCCCTTAGTGCCACATCCACACGTCTCTTGAACACCTCCAGGGGCAGTGAATCCACCAAGAACACACATCTTACCTCCATCATAGCAGTGTCATGGAAGAAGGACCACGTTGGCATGGCCTTCTGCTCCTCTGCTTTCACTTTGGGTGGTATCATGAGGAGCAGGAAGCAGACAGAGTGTTGGGAGAGCTTCAGCTTGTGGGGAGTTAATGGCTGCAAGTTGTACCATCAGGGATTCAGGCTGGATATCAGGGAAAATTTCTTCTCAGAAAGAGCAGTGCTGCACTGGCACAGGCTGCTCAGGGAGGTGGTGCGGTCACTGTCCCTGGAGGTGTTCCAGAACCATGTGGATGTGGCACTGAGGACATGGTCAGTGGGCATGGAGGAGGTGGGATGGCGGCTGGACTGGGTAATCTTAGAGGTCTTTTCCAACCTCAATGATTTTATGAAACCCAGGAGAACACGAGGCGGGGAGCAGTGGGAGCTTTGCTGGTATTGCTGTTTTGTAACTTGCCCACCAGCTTCCATGAGAATGGAAAGCCCAAGGCAGAGGCGGGCCCTGCTGCTGGAAGCTTTACACAAAGCTGCCCACAGTTGTCACAGCAAAACCAAGTTTGCTGAGCCAGCTTGGAAATCTGAATTGACTGAATTTTGTGAATTAGTTTTGGATGTGTTTGGTTTTCTTCCACAGCACTGAATATACAGGGCAGCCAATGCAGGGTGCCTTAGGTAAGAGAAAATGCATTGAAGCAAATAAGTCATTCCTGGAATGAAGCTTCTGTGACAGAACCATGAAAAAAATACCTATTAAATACCTTGCTGAGTTTATTGAAAATGTGTGTATACACTTATAGGTAATAACAGACAATGTTATATTTTCATTAAAAAAAAGTAAAGGGAACATCTTAAATAAATCTCCTAATGACCTGTAACTCAAATGATGCTTGACAAATCTTCATCACACTTTAAAAAAAGATGTTAGGCAATGTGAAGAAACATAGGAACAACAAAGAAATGGAAACACAATATTTAAAAATTCATAAGATAAAATAGGTTTTCCTGTTGACACTGGCACCCGTTTTGCTTATTTGCATATCTCAAAACATCAAAAGAGATCAAATAAATTCCTCCTCGCAGGGACACATTCTCAAGCAGATTGTGTGTTCTCCAGGAACTGTGTCCCACTGTGTATTTCCATGGCGCTCGGTACAACACAGCTCCAAATTCAATTAGGGCCTCTCTGTGCTACTGCTGAATTAATAATAAACAATATCAACAACGTAAGTGCTAAAGTTATGCCTCAGAAGAGGAACTAAAAATAAGGCTTACTGTGGGACCTGTCTGGAGATCTTATCACTCTCTGTTCACACATTATTTGTCTTGCTCTGTGAACTGCTGATGCACAAGAAACATCAGCACGGGGTGAAGCAGAGATGAAACCTGAACAGGAAGGGAGCTGGAAGACAGGAGGTAAATTATTCACTCTCCCTCTGTGGGCACCAGGAAATTGGATAGGACCAGGCTGTAGAAACTCAGGCTTCCCTAGACATCAAATGGTGTGAGTGCCATTGCAGGATAACTGATTTGACACATGACTGTGGCTGAAACGTGCCCTGAAGTGGCTCTGGTCCTTGGTGTGGGGTTGTAGAGTTTTCATCTTTAATCCCAAGGGCTACCTGGACAGCAAAAGCACAGTGAACCAGTCACCACTTGCAGTAACAAAGTTCAGTGTGTGGCTGTCATGTTTTTTACATGGGTGAGACACAGGACACCTACCCTGTGGACAGAGAGCAAAGGGAGTAGGGAGCTCCAGGGTAGGAGCGAAAACCAGCTTGACAGAGGTCCCAAAGCTCATCGTCCTGGGGCTGGGTGGCTGGGACATCAGGGGTGTCCTGCAGGGAGATCACTGGGGCAGTGTCCCCAGGGCTGGTGATGTCCCCTGGGCCAGCCACCTCCTCCCTGCAGCACACCTTGTGCCAAAGCCACCTGAATTCCCACTGCTAGGATGCTGACGGCAGTGGAAGGGCTGCACATTATGGTTATACTGAGTTACTGCAAACATTAATTAAAGAGTTGAAGGAAACACTGACCTATAGAGCCAGATCCTGCTCTGAGAGCTAAAGACAAGGAGCGGCTGGGTCACATTGCAGGGCTGGCTCGTAGGTTCTGCCGAAAACACCATCCCATGCTTGGAGCAAGCTGAGCACGTTCCCCACGGAGCCGGCTGTGCTCAGGCATGACCCGGAGGTGGCAGGCCCAGAAGCGGTCCGACCTGTCATACTGCTTCATCAGCCTTTGAGCTCAGTTTCTCAAAAGAGCTGGAGGTGTGGTTGGCTCAGTGGAGATGTGGTGCAGAGTGTCTTGGCCCGATGAAGGGCCACCCTGTACCTGCCGCCATTTTGTAGGGGTGCTTCAGTATCGAAGGGGGGCTGTAAGAAAGAAGGGGACAGACTCTTTAGCAGGGTCTGCTGGGACAGGACAAGGGAGATGGTTTCAAACTAAAAGAGTGGAAATTTAGATTGGATAAAAGGAAAAAAGTTTTTACAGTCTGGATGGTGAGGCACTGGCACAGGTTGCTCAGAGAGATGGTGGATGCCCCATCCCTAGAGAGACCCAAGGTCAGGCTGGAGGGGCTCTGAGCATCCGATCGAGCTGTGGGCGTCCCTGTTCATTGCAGGGCTACGTAAGCTCTCCACTTCAGAGCTCTGCGCGCGGCTGCAAGAGAGGAGGAAAGTGGGGGGAGCGCGCGCTCTCGTGCAGCGCGGCCCCGCGGCGGGAGCGCGCGGCTCGCCTCCGCCGCCGCCGTGCTGCCAGGCGCGGCGCTGCCCGGCTCGGCACGGCACGGCACGGCCCGGCACGGCCCCGCCGAGCCCCCCGCGCAGCACCACACCGCGGGCCCCGCCATGGACGGGGGCGCCTTCGGAGCGGGGAAAGCCGGCGGCGCCTTCGACCTGCAGGCCTTCCTCCGGCAGCCGCACACGCTGCTGCGGCTGCTCTCCTGGGTGAGGCCGCGGCACGGAGCGGGGGGAGCGGGACGGGGGGCGGGGGTGCGGGGCACAGCGGCGGGGCCCTCGGCTCCCCCCGCACATGCATGTGCGTGTCTGTGTGCGCGCGTTATCTCTCCGTGTGCCGTGTGCGATTATGTAATGCGTCTTATCGTGCTGCTACAAATTCTATACGTTATATATGCTGTCATGTATATTGCCTATAATCCGTGCGTGCACGCATAGCTCTCCGCGTGTATAAGAGAGGTATGTCCGTGCACACACACATCTCCATGGGGATCCAACTCCATACATTCACGTATATCTGCTTCCAGATGTGCCGGTATCCGTCCGTACCTCCGTCCATATACATACACCCCCATACATGCACAGCCATAGGCACGCAGATGTGCAAGGATATAGGGCCATGCGGGGTGAGAGCGCTCTGCTGCGGGGCTGCAGCCCTGGCGAGGGATGGGGTGAGCCAGAGTGGGCTCTCCTTCCATCTCCATCCATTTGGGGGGATCCATGTGTCCTCCCCCCTGGCTGGGGGGTTTATGGATGTGGGGTATCAGGAAGCTGAAGGTGATGCTTCGGGGTATGCAAAGTGGCAGGGGTGAGCTGGGGGCTCTGTGTACCCTCCTCTTCCTCTCCCTCCTCAGTCTGCTGCTCTCCTAACGCGTTCCCCCATCCCATGGCCGCCAGCCCCGAGCGTCTCTGCACGAAGGTCATTGGGATTAAGGCAGCGAGCTGCGGCAGGAGCCGGCGCGGGAGAGATTGAGGTCTGGGCCGGGAGCGGAGGAGGGAGGGCAGGCAGAGGAGAGAGGGCACATGCGTGCTGGCACCCGCGGGGCAAAATTAATAAAATAAAATGAAATAAGCACCGAGGGGGGAACGAGGAATTGAAGCTGGGTATGGGGGTGCTGTCTGTCCCTCAAGGTGCTCTGACGTGAGAGTGGCTGCAGAGCCCCGGGATGGCTGAGGATATCATTAATGTAGGTGTCTGTCCATCTGTCTGTCTGTCCGGACTCACTGACATCAGGCTTGGGGCCGTGGTGGGACACATAGCCCCGTCCCTGTGCCTGCCTGAGGATGATGGATGGAGTGTGACCTACAAAGGCTCTCCCGCTTCTAATCTCTGTGGCAGAATTTCCATTCTCTCTCTCTCTCTCTCACCCTCTCTGCCTTCCTCTTTTTTCCTTCATGACTTCATTCGAGCACTGCGGGGTTCTGGCTTCCCAAAGGTGAGGCAGAGAGAGAGCAGTATATATATATAATTATTAGGCACCTGCTCTGCTCCAGAGTATCTTGGTGCTCCCCGAGCCCACAGTAAGGAGCACGTCCTGGGGACCAGCATCTCCCCACGACGTTCCCCCATGGTTGCTGCTCTGACCTTGGCAGAGGACAGGATAGGGCTTACCAGCCCTGCATGGGTCTGAGGAAGTCACATCCCACTGTGGGTCAGCCAGGCTGTCCTGGGTGACACGTCTCCCTTTTCTCTTCCCAGCCATGGGTTCCTCCTACTGCTTTTCCTGGCCAGGGAGCCACAAGCTCCCTCCCATATATTTAGTCCTGAATTTGTCTTCCATCCTTGAGACCCAGAAGGGTCCTGATGGATGATGAAAGCCTGTCTCAGGCTGTGACAAACACCAGAACCTTTATAGAATTATAGAATCATTAAGGTTAGAAAAGACCTCTAAGATTATCTAGTCCAACAGTCAGCCCATTGCCACCATGACCACTATCCATGTCCTTCAGTGCTGCATCCACATGGTTTTTGAATACCTCCAGGCCCCTTCCATGAATCGGTGGAACTTCACTGAAAAAATACAAGTCTGTGGTTGTTTTGCCCTTCTCACTCCCTGTGGGGGGGAGTTCAGATGCTGGGATGATCAGGGCTGGAGGCTCCTTGTAGCCACTTTCATGTGATGAGCTTTAATGAGGAGCAGAACATCCCATGGTTGCTTCCCAAGGCGATGACCTTCTACTTGGGTCATGCCTTGTTGTAGCAGTCTTGGTTACGACATCAAGGTGTGGATGAGTGTAGAGCATTGTACCAATAGGTGGTCATGCTGGCTTTTGCCAGCAGTGGAGGGCTATGGGGTGAGGAGCAGATGGGTAGGCAGCGGAGGAAGGGATGGGGTAGATTTGGAAAGGAGAATGCTAAGCTATAGCACAAGGTTAGCAATTCTGGAGAGCCTGTCCAATGAGCTCAGGTTACTTGGATGCTCTGGAGGCTTTTTTAAGGCATTGCTCCCCATACTGCCTCTTTGCTTGTGGCTGGCTTTGTCCAAAATAGTACCCACTAAGCAAAATTTTCCACTTGTGCTTTGCACAGAGCTGGCCAGCAGAGCAGCTCGACACCAAGGGAAGGATGCATCCCTTAGGCTTTGAACATAGCACCAACTCCATAAATAAGTAAAGTGTGAACTGAAACACTGTCCTAGCACTGGGGCAGGTGAGTCTGGGGCCAGCTGCAGTCCCCAGCTTATTCCTGCCCTTACTACATGCACCTGGGATGGCTTTGGCTGCCATGGTCACTGCATGGTGGTGGGACACATGGTGAGAGGAGGACTTTGGGGATAGGGCTGTGCCAGCAGAAGGGCAGTGGATGTGCACAGCTGATCTGGGGCAGCGTGTGGCACGTCGTGCTGTTCCCAGCACAACACTTCCAGGAAGGATCATGGAGCAGGAGCAAATGGCTATGGTTGCTCTAAAATAAAAGTGAATCCTTCCAGAGGGTCCTGAGGTCCAGACCCTGATAGAGAAAGGTGCGCTATGTGGTCCCGGCATGGAGGACGAGAGGTGGCGGTGGGCAGCAGAAGGGTTAATGGTGAACAAAAGCTGTCTGTCAGGGAGAGCCTTGCTCTGATCCCAGGGCAGGAATTAGGGATGCAGAGCTGCTCCCCCCAGCATCACCTGCTCCAGCTCAGCTGAGAAGCGGGTGCCATGTGGCTGCCGGCCAGGGCTGCCTCCAGGAGCTGAGAAAGGCGGGGGGGGCTCACGGGGGTGGACTATGCTCTGGGATCAGGGCTCACCAGAGTGCTGGGGGTTAAACAGAGGCCTTCTGCTTTCAGGCTGCTGCTCCCACACGCACCCAAAGCCGCGTGTGTTTTTCTTCAAAATGAGCTAAATACAAGCAGATTTAACGATGGGGATGATAATAACAATCCACGTCTGTGCAGGGCACTCTGAAGCTTTCCAGAAGCAGTGTTTGCGGGTGAATGAGTGCAGATGAAAACCCCATCATCTCCGCCGTTTGCTCTCTTCCTCATCCTTGTGTTTTTAAATAGATTTATTCTTGCTCATTGCCTGATCAGCATGGGAGAGGTCATCGCTTTGTTCTGCCTGAGGTGGATTGGATTTGAAGTCCCACGGGTGATGTTATGTCACCAAACTGTTTCCTCTCCCTAATGGAATAGAGCAGGGGAGGAAGCAGCAGGGCTCATGGCTGGAGGGCACCACATCAACCCAACAGCCTTGTCCCTGCTGGTGTTGTCATAGGGCTTTTGGGGAAGAAACCGAGGCAAATTCCTGGGTGGAGGTGCTGGAAAATCCCAGCGCGGCGCCGGGGCACATCACATGATGCCTGGGGATGGGGATGGGTGCATGGCACAGACCTCACATGATGCTCAGCAGGTTCTGCCTGGCCAGAGCAGATCCGGCAGGATTAAAACAAGGCTTTGTATGGCGGGATGCAGTTCATTTTTTGGTTCCTCTGTCTGTGTCAGCTCTACAAGATGCCCAGCTCTGGGCTTCCCTGGATGCCACCAGGCACTTGCAGTGCAAAATGAGGGTGCTGCAGTCCAACAGATAATGAGGAATGGCAGTGCTCGGGGGAAGGAGGGTGACTGGCATTTCTTTGTAAGTGATGCAGATGTGCTGATGACAGAAACATGAACGCTTTATTTTTGCAGGCTTGTGGCGCATTGTTTATAATCCAGGCAAGCATTCACACTGCACCTGCTGCCTTGGATTATCTTGGCACACGCGCAGCTTGTGCAACCTAGGAAATATCGAGTATGTAATTGGTTTGAGATGCTTTGGAAAGGCAGCGAGCTTCCACCCACCACCTGTGCCAAGACACAGCTGGGGTTAAGTGTGCAGCAGTAAAACCTTTGGGCTCAGACTCCAGGGGAGCGAGGATGGGATGTGGCACCAGGTTAAGGAGACATCTTGCCATGCTTCTCTTCCCAACCTATGGAATGGCCTTAAGGTAATGGCCTCAAATTGTGCCAGGGGAGGTTCAGGTTGGATGTTCAGGAAAACTTATTCCCAGAGAGAGTGGTGCTGCACTGGCACAGGCTGCCCAGGGAGGTGGTGCAGTCCCCATCCCTGGAGGTGTTCAAGAACTGTGTGGATGTGGCACTGAGGGACATGGTCAGTGGGCATGGTGGGGATGGGCTGGTGGTTGGAGTAGGTGATCTTAGAGGTCTTTTCTAACCTGTCCCTTTGGTCTTGTGCACTCAACTGATTCTTCAGAAAGCGTTGACATGGATAGCTGTGAGGGATCAAATGCAAAAAAGAGTAATTCTGTTTCTTTTGCTCACGGAGAGCCCTTCCAGGTCAGCAGCAAACACAAAGATGAGAGAGGAGAGATGTGTGTCAAGGCAGCAGCAGAGTAAACAGAAGTGTCTCGGGAGGCAGAAGTTCACTCAACCCGAAATGAAGAAGCAGAGACTGTGTGCAGCTTGTTGCAAGGGATGGTGTGACTCAAAGAATTGACATTTTACCATTTTTGAGCCCTAAAACAAACGTGCACACCAGACTATGTCCCTTTTGAGGATGTTCTCGTCTTCCAAAGAGAAGATACACTTTCTGCCTAGTGCTGCAGAAAACCAGGCACCCATTTTGTAGCCCCAGTACCAGGAGGCTGATGCCATAGGTGGTCATGGAGTTGTAGAATCATTAAGGTTGGAAAGACCACCAAGATCATCTAAGCCCACCGTAGTCATGCGAGCCCTGGGAGCACCCAAACCTCACCTCCAGGAGATGGCCCTGCTGTAAGGCAGAGGAACACTGCATTTACTGTGAATGGTGGCCAGACCAGCCATCCCTGCTGGCAGTTAAGTTGTGCCAGATTTTCCACTGAAAGACCGCATGTGTAATTGTCTGCAATTCTGCTGCCTTTTTGAACCGTTCAGACCGAAATTTTGAAGACAAAACTTTGCTTCAGGAAGAAAGAATTTTTATTTGGTTCTGTTTTTCCTGGCAATTTGAGAAAAGTATGATCAGTTTTGATTTTCAAATAGAAGAAGGAGGAGGGCAGATCAGTCATTTTATTTCCTAGCATAAAAATCTCTTGCAGCCTTTCAAAGAAACCGTATGGTCCCAATGGTTAGGAGCAGGATCTCCCAGCTGTGTCATATTGCTATCAAAAACATGCCCAGGGTCAGCAACCCAAATGGGACCAAATGATGAGCCTTTGGGTGGAAAGAAAACCAACACTGGTGTCAGTAGAAACTTGTTTGATCTTGGCAGCTGCAATGTGGCCAGCTGAGAGCTGTCAGGGCTAGCGAGTAGCATTTCTCTGGTTCTAATTAGAATCATAGAATCATGGAATTGTTGAAGTTGGAAAAGACCTCTAAGATCACAAAGTCCAGCACCAGCCCATCCCCACCATGCCCACTGACCATGTCCCTCAGTGCCACATCCACACGGTTCTGGAACACCTCCAGGGACGGTGACTGCACCACCTCCCTGGGCAGCCTGTGCCAGTCCAGCACCACTCTTTCGGAGAAGAAGTTTTTCCTGACATCCAACCTGAACCTCCCCTGGTGCAACTTGAGGCCATTACCTTGGGTTGAGATCTTTAGACCTCAAGACACCCTGCAAAGAGAAACCTGTGCATGCTGCCTTCATCTTCATCTCTTTCCTTGCTTTCTTCCTTTTTCTTCCTTCCTTCCTTCCCTCCTTCTTTTTCCTTCCTTCCTTTTCCTTCCTTCCTTCTTCTTTCTGCTGTGTGAGAGGGATGGCTGTGCAGCAGGAGGCAAAGGCTAATTCAGTGAGCAAAGGTTAAACTGGCAGGTGCGGATTATAGCATCCCTATCTGGCCTCATCCTTAATTCTGCCTGATTTAACATAATGCGCTGTTGCAGCATTGGTTGGTGGAAGACTTGTGGTGCTTTTCCTGCAAAATCCATGGGGAAGGTTAGAGAGTGTCATGGGCTGGGCTGAAGGAAGGCAATGAGGAGAGGGGGCTGAGGTACAAGGAGGTGGTGAGAGCAGGAGCCTAGTGGGTCAGTGGGAGGAGCTGGGGCTGTGGGAAGGCAAAGAGGGAAAGGAGCACAGTAGCCAGATGGATAAAACTGGTGCGTAAATGTGTAGTGAGACAAGGAATTCCTAGAAGGGAAAGGAGTGGGTGGGAAAATAAGTGCAGACTAAGCGGATTTCTGCTGCTGGGAGCCACTGCACGCAGGCACCCGCACCAAAGCTGTATCTGCATTTATACTCCGTGTCGCCTCCCTGTGTGTCTGCTGGAAGCCACCCTTCCTCCAGGCTGAGGCTGCTTCACATCGGTTTGGATCAGATGGATGAACAGGCTCCATCTAGATGTGCCCTATTTTAAGCTAATCCTCTGAAATCAAATAAAACCATCCCGGTAAACTGCCACAGTTGAAGAGAGGCAGCTGAGTGGGGGCTTGCCCGTGCTCCATGGAGCTGGTCCAGAGCAACCTGCCCTGATGTCCTTCCACCTGTCCCCCAGGTGTTCTCCATCGTGGTGTTTGGCTCCATTGTCAATGAAGGGTATGTGAACCGCCTGGACGAATCAGAGGAGCACTGCATTTTCAACCGCAACCGCAACGCCTGCAACTATGGCATTACCGTGGGTGTCCTCGCCTTCCTCAGCTGCCTTCTCTACCTGGCTCTGGATGCCTACTTCCCACAGATCAGCAGCGTCAAGGACCGCAAGAAGGCAGTGCTCTCAGACATCGGTGTCTCAGGTGAGCTTCCCGGCCGGCTTTCTCTGCCCTTTCCTTGCTGTCCTGCTGCAGATGGTGGGCGGCTGCCAGATCCCTGGCGTTCCCCATCCTGATAGCTGTGCAGGATCTTCTCCAGCCTGGGGGCTTAGCTCAGTTTACCTAGATCCTTCCATCCCCAGTGGTGTGAAAGGACCACAAGTGGAGCAAGAGCACAGCATCTGAGTTTGTCAAGGACTTCTGTCTTCCAAGTTGGTTCACGTTTAGCCTAGCAGTCCCACACACAGCCAACAGGGCAGAGAAGGGGAGGGACCCAGCACTGCTTGATGTGATACCTCAGTGAACCTGCAAGCTCACTTAGGCCTAGAAAGCCTGCATGGCCAACACATGGCCCAGTTTGCAGCACAATGATGAGTTGCGTGGGGTTGTAGTTTGCAGACCAATGTGATGTGTTTATGTTGGGCTCACCCATACCTTCTTGATCTCTGTCCCCTGCAGCTTTTTGGGCATTCCTCTGGTTTGTTGGCTTCTGCTTTTTGACTAACCAGTGGCAAGCTTCAAAAGAAGAGGATAACCCGCTGAATGAGGGAGGAGATGCAGCCCGAGCAGCCATCACATTCTCGTTCTTCTCCATCTTCACCTGGGTGAGTAAAGCAACCACAATGTCAGATTGAGGGTCCTCTGCAATTGTATTGGATTGTGGGGAATGGGAGATGACAGGCTAAGTGATTCCCTCTGGAAACGACATGGTTTTGTGGAAGGAAAAGCAGGAACAGAGGCAGTTAGGAGGGAAGCCTGGTGTGGGTTTGGGCAGCTCAGCTCCACCACGCCACCTACTCCTCTAAAGAATGGGGGAAGAAAATACATTGGAAAAAGCTGTTGGGTTGAGATAAGGTCAAGGAGATCACTCACCAGTTACTGCCATGGGCCTAACAGGCTCGGCATATGGAGATTAATAGCATTTATTGTCTACTCATAACAGATTATTGCAGTGAGAACTAAAAGTGAACTAAAAATACCTTCATCTCCATCCACTCCATCTACTTCCTCCCCTTTCAGCGGCACAGAGGAGCAAGGAATGGGAGTTGTGGTCAGTCTATACCACTGTAATCTGCTGCTTCTCTCTGGTCACTCCCTGCCCCTGCTCCACGTGGGTCCCTCCCAGTATGCCATCCTTCCTGGACTGACCCCACATGGGCTTCCCACAGGCTGCAGCTCTGCAAGTGCTGCTCCAACACGGCTCTGTATGATGGGGCCCATCCTTCAGGAGTTGCTCCAGCACGGGTCCCCACGGGCAGCAGCTCCACTGTGTTTTCCTGTCCATGAAAGGATTTTAAACAGCACTTGTAGCTCATGGATGCTAAGCAGAGAAGGGAGCTGCAGGCTGGGGGCTCACATGAAATGTCCTCAGTGTCCACAAGAGGCTGCAGTTGCATCCTTCCCATCTCTAGGGATGCAGTCTGCACCCGTGACTGCAGTAGTTGGGCACTGCACCGAGGTGGCAGTGGGGACAAGGGACAGCAGTGTGACCCCCACCTTGAGAGCCAAAGGCAAGCAGTAGCATCCCTCGAGCTCCAGCAGAAGGCATGATGGGAACCAAAGCTCATGCAAGGACCCTTTTGGAGAGGGGTGTTCCCAGCACTTCTAGGATCCTCTCGGATGCATGAGCTGTGGGTGGCTGAAGGCATCCTCTTCCCTGGGTCTTTGTGTTTATTTTTCAATTTCATTCAAATGCTCTGATCTGATCTTCCTCCCCACCCCTCTCTCTCCTCACAGGGCTTCCTCACCTTTCTGGCTTTCCGACGGCTCAGAGACATTACTTTTCAGGAAGAATACAACACACTATTCCCCAACTCCCCATCCTTGCTGCCGTAATGCCCCTCACTGGCGAGGAGCCTGGGGACGAGGGGTGCAGACGGAGGAAGCTGTTGAGCGCTTGGCTCCATCTGTGCATTCCTCCTTGGCCCCTTCTCTCCCTCAGCCTAACTAATGCTGCGTAACACTTGTGCCTTTCTTTTGATGACTGTTCATGTCTCAGCCAGAAAATGCCTTCTGTCCCCCATTGCTGTGTCTTCTCTATTCTTCCCAGCCTTCATTCCCCAAACCCTCGGGGGCAGCTCACGGCCTGCCAGACCGCTCACCTCTGCAAGGGATGCTCTGGGAAGACTGCTGGGATCCAGGTGCCCATGTGCCCCTGCTAACAGCCCCATCCCATATTGCTCCTCTTCTCCCCACCACGGGATCAGTGCTTTCTTTGGGATTGTCTCCCAGACAGGCTTCACACGCTAACCCATAACCACGACTAACCGCCCTTTTGTTTATTTCTCTCTCTTGGCACATTCCCCTTTCTCTCTTTCCCGTCCCCTCTCTGCCTCCCATCTCTCTCCACCCTCCTGAAGGTGGGCCAGGCATTCCTGGCATATCAGCGCTTCCGGCTGGGCGCCGACTCGGCCCTCTTCTCCCAGGACTACATGGACCCCAGCCAGGACTCCGGCATGCCTTACGCTCCCTACACGAATGAGGAGGATGCGACGGACGCGGTGGGGACGTACCAGCAGCCCCCTGCAGCAGATGCTTTTGACACCGAGACACAGGGGTACCAAACGCAGAACTACTGAGCTGCCGATGCCCCTTCCCCATCCCCTTCCCCTTCCGCTCCCTTTCCCACTGCCGGCAGCGAGCCAAGGCACGAGCCAGACACGTGCATAGTGGCACAGGAGGTGGCTCTCAGCTATGCTCCAGCCTTCTGGGTCATCTGTTTTTATTTATTGTTTTTAACAAAAAGAAAAAGCGCTCCCCATTGCCTCTTCCCTCTCCTCCCCCCAGAACTACCCGGCACCAAATTGTTCCAAAATCTGGCACGGAGGGAGGTCTCCCCTTTCCCCCTCTCCCCCTTCCTTGGAAGAGAGAAGGAGAGGGGCTACAGCAGAGGTGAAGGGAAGAGGTGAGAGGGAGTGGGATGTTCATAGGCGAGGTGGTGCTGCTCCATGCTGCAGGAGCATCTGAATTGGCTCAGGGAAGGGAGGGTGGAAGGGGCAGGCTGAGCTGGCATGCAGGCGTGCAAGGGTGGAGGGAGGGATGGGGAGAGAGAATGCTCTTCACTGTGAGTCAGGGGATGCTTTGTTTTGAGAGGTTTTGGTGAGACAGAATGGGATGGGAAGGAGAAATATTTGCGGGTACAATCAAAATCCAGAGCTTTTCATAGGTTTTGCTGTAGATGAAAGCAAGAGGGCTTGAGAGAGCAGAGCAGGGAGGCAGTGCCACGAGGGCCACTCCTTCTCCATGCAGAGGTGTTTTCACTGCTTGGGTGCTGTCGCATCCCCCTCCCTTCCTCTGGCCGGATCGTGCACATGGGAAAAGAGCAGGAACTCCAAAAAGAGATGCAGCTGTTGTGTCCAGACATCGCATCAGGGTGCACCAAGCCGTGGAGAGTCCAAAGGTGGTCTTCACCTCCCACTCAGATGGGAAGGTCAGCAAGGACGGGAGGATTCCCTCCATTTCCACCCTCCAATTGTTTGGGACCACAGTGGGCTCTCTGAACACTGGTCCTGCTGTACTTTTAGTTAACTTAGTGCTCCTTCTGCAGCATCTGACATGTCTTTAAAGTCTCACCTAGATGGCAGTAGTGAATCTCAGATAGAGCTCGTATTGACATTACTTCACACTTCTCACAATTTTGCTTCAAGACTCAGCTCTGGAAGCACAGTATTTATTCCAGGATAGAATTAATGTCTGTGCCTACAAGTAAGGAAGTGAGTGGTAGCCAGCTGGACAGCTTCAGCACAGACATCTTTCAGAGGACAAGCAGTGGGGTATGTCTTGAGGAGCTATGTCCCCTGGGCAGTCGCCATGATCCATGCGGCATTGGCCCAAGGAGCAGAGATCAGGAACAGATCCAGCATCCACTGGTGCTTCCCCCAAGCATTCAGCCCATTCCCTGTAGCATCCTTTAGAGCTACAAGGACAGGATGCAGGTCTGGCTGTGCAAACACCTCATCTGGAGGACGCAGTCCTCTTTCATCCAGGTCACCAGTCCTCCTCCTCCTAGCACTACCCCTCTCCAGCTGCCCCGCATCAGTGGAGAAGGAGTAAACAACGTAGAGTTGCAGGCCCCAAGGGAGAAGGAGGGACAGCTCTCCATTGCACATTTTCTATGTGCTCCACGCGTCCCTTTCTCTGTGGCTGTGAGAGAAAGCAATACTGTACATAGGAGGGGTATTTTTCAGAGGGAAGCCCCTCAGGCTTTTTTTTGCGATGGGATCAGCCTAATATTTAGGCTTGGGAGGGGGTTACTTTATTGAGAGATTCAATGTGGGAGGAGCTCCTTCCAATCCATCTCCCCACAGGGGGGGAGGAAGGAAAGAATGGTGAGGTGGAGGAGGAGAAAAACTAGTTGTACTTACCCAGAATCATCTGTGTCATCCTTCATGCTTTCATTTTGGATGTGTGGGGGGGTACCAAGAGGAGGAGGCTATAAATAACCAGCACTCAGCATGAAGATGTGTTGGACTGTTGGGAATTGCCCATCACCTGTCCCATGTAATTGGGGTGAGGGAGCAGGCACGTGAGAAGTGCAGGCCATACATGTGGGGGGATCTACCTGGGGTCTCTTTGATGGTGTAGTGTGGGACAATCATCTATGCCCCTTCCCCCATCAGAACTGCATAGATGGCTAAACATCATGTGGGGGTGACTCATGACAGAGGTTTTCTTTATCCCCTTTTGCTTGCTTCCCTCATGTAACCAGCTGGTGGGCTTCAGTGGCTTTGAGGTGGGACAACCCTCCTCCTCAGCCAACCCTTCAGTGGGACATGAGCCAGGTATCTTCATCCTGGACTAGTGTCCGTTTTTGTCTCCTTCCTTGCTTTGTGTCATGGCAAAGGCACTGGTATGGCAGGGGACACTGACAGTAGACGAATGGGCAACTTCTTGCCTTTGCATATGGGAGAAAGTGTACTCCCACTCTCCCACTCTCCTTGGGTTGACTTCCATTGACCCTTTGCAAGGGGGGGTTGCTGGTGACAGACCTGAGGGTGGGACTCATCTGGTTAGCACACAGCCCTTGAAAATGCAGCTTCAGTGGCATATGGCTGGCTTTGAGGAGATGGACCTACACAAGGGGTTGGTTATCGTATCTTGGGAACTTCTGATAAAGGGCTGCCAGTGGTCATATGAAGGCCTGGGCACCTAGCTGGAACATGTCCCTTTTAGATCCTAAACGAGTGTGAGATCAGTCCCACTCTAGGGATTAGGAGATCAGAGGGAAGGCTGCATAAGCAAAACGATAAGAAGGCTTTCTTCCCCGCCGTGCCATTTGTCCGGATTACAGAGGATTACACATCCCCTGTTGGGAGCAACGGCCCCTTGATGTCTTCTTATCTTGCCAAGTCCCCAAGTGAGGTACTTTTATGATAGCAGGGACTGTGAAGGTGAAAGGGGTAATGAAACCTTGCCCCACCTCTACCTGGTAGCTTCAGCCTCCTGACGTGCCCCCCATCCCTGGCTCACCTACGTCCCCACCACCCTGTTCATCTCCTCATTACACACCCGTCCCCTCCGCATTAGTCCTGGCAGTCCCCTCAGGACAGGAGGGCAGTGTGTCTCCACACATTCAGGAGCACTCAGGAGGACCCAGGAAGGCAGTGTAGTGGGACAGCCTCCATGCGAGCGTTGGCTCTGGCCTCCAGAGCAGGTTGAAGGCAGGGAGCCCAGTGAGGCCACCTCACACAGCAAGACCAAACCATCCGTCCAGACACCTCCCTGCTGCCCCCGTGGCATCCGTCACACCGTCTGGGCTGCCCTGCCCCTTCCCCTGCCGCATTACTGCCTGTGTATAGTATATATTATATATATATATATTTTAAAAGATGTATAATATAAAGCTATACATATAAACGTATATACGATGACTCACGGATGGCCTGCCGCATACAGGATCCCCTGAGTGGTCTTGTCTAAGCCTGAGTGTACCTTCACCCCTCCTCCCCTCGTCCCCATCCGTCCTCAAATCCAACTACAGCAAACCCCGCCACCTCGGCACATGTGTTTACAATATCCTATATATTTGTGGTTAACAAAGTGAAGGTGGTAACTACTGGTGTCTCAATAAAGTTACAACATTCAAAATAATGAAATGATATGAAAAACTGGTCTGGATTTTCTTTGCAATTGGATGGCTTTTCTAGCCACGGAGGGTCTTGGGAGGTCTTCCTGCAGCTGGGACATGACCTGGGGCACCTGAAGGAGTGGGACTGTCCATGCCAGCGCTTCTCCCATTGGAGCCCAGGATACCACGGTCCTCCAGGTTTAGTGAAAATCGGCAGCATCAGTGGAGAGAGCCCTAAATAGCTGCCCTTATTGAGAGAGACACTTCAGGAGGTCCTAAGAGTGGCTTGTTCTGCTTGGCCTGTTTCAAATCACACCTACCATCAAGTGTCTCTTACCTTATCAGCAGGAAAACATGAGAAGGAGCTTGAAGGACTGTATTGGGAGTTCCTGTGAAATGGCTATAGTTACAGGAGGTGTGGCTGGGGGACATGAAAGAATATGGAATAAACATAACTATTTTCACACCCAGGGAAGAAGAACTGTTTATTACTTTGACATGTCTTCTATTTATCTGCGTGTGACCACTGCTTGGCTGTTTAGCATGGTACACATTTTCTAAACATAGTCAAGTACTGGGAAACAAGAGCTCTCAGGACACTGCTGGCTGGGTTTCAGTAATAGATTCCTCAACATTAGAAAGGATCTCATTTCAACTTACTCTGTGATAAAAATAAAATTCAAAATACTATTTTTTGCCAATGCTTAGAGCTTCCTTCTCGTCCCCTTTTAATGCACCTATCACCTGAGTACCCAGATATCTAATGTGCCTACCCTTGTGTAGCCTCAGGACAGTAAGCACAGGCACAGGCAGCATCCAGTCCTCCAGACTGTCTCCCCTCTTGGGTACACAGCTGAGACATACACACTGTAGCTGCACCTAAGTGTGTACCTAAAGGTATTGATATACCCACCCATCCCTTGATTTATCTTTCTTTAAACAGACCCTTCCTTCCTACAGTCCTAGTTTTGGGGTGGAAGTGTTTTGGAGATGCCATGCCCACAGAAAGGCAAATGTCTTGGCAACAGGAGGAGTTAAAAACTGATGAGACCAAATGTTGCCAAAACCAAGCACTTAGGATGAGTAGGACTCCGGCATTATGAGCTTGTTTGTTTGTTCTAGTCATTTGAAATCGAATTGCCTTCTGGTAATTCAAGCTCTCATGAGTTGAGTTATGAAACTTCTCTGTGCAGATGTGACATCTAGAAACAACTATCTTCTTTTTTTTTTTTTTTTTTTCAAAAAAAAGTCCACATAATCTCAGGACCTCAGGAGATGAGACTTGGTTTAGTTTATCATGGAAGTCAGAAAAAACGTGCTTCAGCACGATTGAAACCACCACCTTTCCCTCCCTCAAAATCCAAACTGGCCTAAAGCCCTGTGCAAAATCTCTTTTGCAGTGATACCTGTCTCTCTCTGTTGGGGGGGGTTCTGAGTGCCTACAACAGCCCCATGGTGGGGCTGCACCACGCTCCCTGCTCTCCACAGTACATCGTTCGGTAGTGTTTGCTTGTCTTTTACCCGCTAGCCCAGCAGAGTGACCAGCAGAGTGCTTCTTCCTCTTCTGCAGAAAAAACATTTGTGAAAACAGGAAGGCAGTAGTACGGCTTGGCACTAGAAATACTGTGCATATAATCCCTGGCATTGGGAACACAGAAGCATGAGAAACAATAAGTACAAAGAGACAGAGAGAGAGGGAGGAATGAGTAATACAGGAGTTTAACAAGGGATTGGGAGCTAGAGATCTGGTACTCACTGAATCATGCAATTCATTTCTTGGTGCATGCATGAGGTTCAGTGACAGATATTCTGTATGCTTGGGGAGATTTTTGCTGCATGAAAATATAGCATAGTAATTTCTGAGATGATTTACTGAAGGTAGAAAGCATAAATAAAACAGAAAAAAAAACCAAACAAGCTCTATCAATACAGCAGCAGAAACTGTGTTAGTGCAGTATTCCATTTTGTGAGTGCTGCATAAAGCTGTTGATCTCTGCGAGCAGGTATTCATGAGGCAGCACGCAAGCTTCAGCAGCACTTTCCTTTGGAAGATTGCAAAAGGTTGGACAGATATGCATTTAGCATTGCAAGCAGCCTTGTTTGGCAAATCCTACTGTTCTCATTTTGCAGACCAAGTAGTTAAGGGCCTTGTTCAAGGTTAGGGTGGAGGCTCGGTGACAGTGCCACAGGAATATCCTGAAGCTGACACAGATATTTTCACCGAGAGAAAATGTTTTGAATCAGCTCTGTGTTCTAGCCCAAACACAGAAAATAAAACAGGATGACAATGGTCAGCGACTATGAGCTGCAGCCAGACATTTAAATTAGGAACAGGACACACATGCAGACTCCACTCGTTAGTCTCAGAAGGACTCACTGAGCAATACAACAAGACAGCAATGATTCCTAACTCCCCGGTCCTGCAATGTGATACACGAAGCCTTGCTGATATCTCTGGTGCTCTGTGCAAGGACAGGGGCTGCCTGAGCTCACCAAGGTGCGTGACTGCAACCTTGAATGTCATTAAATAAGCATAAGCTTTTGCTGCAATGCTGAAAAAGTGACATTGTGTTTTAAAGCAGATGAACTTGCCTGTTGTGTTTAAGCAGTGCAGACAATGCTGTTCTGCATGGATTTCTGCAGCATCAGGAATTCTTCCTGATACCATAAGAAAACAGATCTTTATTAGTACAAAATCCATCCACTGCACTTTCCCGCTCCTGGAATTATTTCTACCAACTCACAGTTTTACCCACAGGAATATTTCAAATGACATTGGTGAAAGCAAGCTTAGACATAAAGCTAAACATGTAGAAACGTGTGTGTAGACAAGTTGTAAATCTAGCATTTTCTTCTGTCTTTCACCAATATAACCTTTAAAAATAAAAAATTAAAATCCTTGCATACCTAAGGCTGCCAGAATGGATGCGTATCTGTCAGTCTTGTGTGAAGAGAAAGGGTGTGAAATCTTTATATATTTGGAACAAAGAGATGTAACAAAACAATAAACAAAGGATTCAAAGGAAAAGGAGTTGGAATCCTCTGACAGGATACCCTGCAGCAAAACCCATCATTCCACAGAATGAGGCTAATTGACTGGCAATTATTTCTGAAGTACATCTGAATCTAATATATTTGCCACAAGTATGTCATTAAAAGAGTATCAAGTGACTGTCAGAAGTCAAGACTACTCAGTACCCATGCTCTCATCACGACTGTGTTGCTACGCACAGCTGAAGCTGCACATCTCTCATGCTGAAGCCCCTTCAGCCTGAGTTCACAGGGAGAACTGTGCTCTTCCCCCAGCACTGCAGTCTGTCTGCCTGTCATTACGCACTGCGAGATGTGCCACTCACACACCTGCAGGGCTCTTCTGCTGACTTACAGTGTAAGATAATGCTGGGAATGATTCTTTAGCACTGGCACAGGCTGTCGTGAGAGGTTATGGAGTCTCCCTGGAGATCTTCAAAAGCCACCTGGACATGGGCCCATGGGTACCCTGCTCTGGACGTCCCTGATGAGCCAGATGGACCCAGAGCTCCCTTCCAACCCAAACCATTCTGCAGTTCTTTGACAAAGTTCAAGTGATCGCTGGCTTGAGGGCACAGTCACAGTGTCCTGGCCTGTGTTATAGCCCACAGGAGGGTTGGAAAGGCCTTGGACCACCTCTGTGGGAGATGGACAGGCTGCCCAGGGAGGTGGTGGGGTCACCGTCCCTGGAGGTGTTCCAGAACTGTGTGGATGTGGCACTGAGGGACATGGTCAGTGGGCATGGTGGGGATGGGCTGGTGGTTGGACCAGGTGATCTCTCTTTTCCAACCTTAATGATTCTGTGATTCTAGTCTATGATTCTACAGGCTCCAGGCTGATACACATGGAGGAGGCATGGACATCACAGCTGAGAGCTGGCCACTTGGAATGAATTATAGAATCGTAATACAGAATCACAGCGCTAAGAATCAGTCTCAACACAGCTCACAGGACTTCACAGAATGCCTCAAGTCTCTGCCCCACTTGGCTCCCCGTTGTGGCCAAAGGCTGCTCCTTTCCCTCAGAAGCCCCAAGATAAGTCACAGAGACACCTCAATCCCCCCTAAGACAGACGTGGGCAGAAATAAATTTAAAAGTATTTCACTTTGGTGGGCTTTGGTGGACCCAAAGAATCACGCAGTGCCCTCCAGAGCCAAAACACAGCGAACTATAGTACTTAAAACCCCTTGACTTGAAGGACACCCGCCACGCACTACAGTACCGCAACGACGCGGAGGACTGGAGGTGGGGGCAACGGAACCCCGCATGCGCGCCCCCACGCCCGCCGCCTCCCCATTGGACGGAGGGCTGGGAAGGGGGCGTGGCCCACCCGCGCGTGGGCGGGGCAACCGCCGGAAGCAGCCGTTGGCTGCACGCGCTGCTCTCTGTTGAGGGAGAAGGGGCGGGGTTGTGAGGAGCGGCCGCTCTGCCCGGCAGATTTGTCTGCTCTGGAGGAAGAAGGGCGGGCAGGAGGGAGGAGGAGGAGGCCGCTGCTGCTGCTGCAAGATGGCGGCGCAGAGGAGGAGTCTGCTGCAGAGTGTGAGTGGCGCCTTCCCCCCCCTCTCCGCTCGCGCACCCCCCTAGGTGTGTGCGAGGAGGGACCCGCGCCTCCTCTTCGCCCTCCTCCCCGGGAAGGGGGAGGTGCCTGCCGTGAGGGGCGGTGGGTGTCCCCCGCCCCGTGCTGCCCCAGGGCCGGCCCGCAGCCCTGTGTGGGGCTTTGGGGCCCTGCCTGAGGCGTGAGGGTCAGCCGACGCGGGCAGGCCCGTGTGGGCACGGGGACCCTTTGTCGGTGTTGGCAGCCCCGAGGGCCTCTGTTCTGAGCGGGTGTGCTCCAGGTGTGAGGGTTCCACCCACCAAACTCACCATTAGTGCTGTACTGCGTATCAAGCTCGGGTGCAAATCTCAGTTCTGGTTTCTTGTTAGCAAGAGCCGGAGGTGCAGCCAGAGCTCAGCTTCAGAGGGAAAGCAAGGGGTAAGTGATGCAGCTCTGCAGCAGGGAGTGTGAAGTTCTCTGGTGGGTGTGCTGCTCTGTTAGCAGAGAGGGTGGGAATGAGCCTTTAGCTCATCCTGAAGCAGCATTCTCACATCAGGGTTTTATGTGGCCTCTTTCTGTCTCCCAGGAACAGCAGCCTAGCTGGACAGATGACCTACCGTCCTGCCATCTCTCTGGGGTGGGCTCAGCTCCAAACCGTTCCTACAGTGCAGATGGCAAGGGTACAGAGGGTCACCCCTTGGAAGATAACTGGTTGAAATTCAGGTAGGTTGCTTGTGCCTGGGTCACAGACTCCTTTACCTGCCCCTGTCTGCAGGTGATGTTTAGCTCTTCACAGAGGACTCGGAGTATAGAGGATTCTGGAGAAACTTGTTACGTGTGTCTTTGTATCACAGACATCTGTGACTTCTTTTTTTTCGCCTTCTCTGATAGGAGTGAGAACAACTGCTACCTCTATGGTGTCTTCAATGGCTATGATGGCAACCGAGTCACCAACTTTGTGGGCCAGAGGCTCTCTGCAGAATTGCTGCTGGGCCAGCTGCACGCAGATCACAGTGATGCTGATGTGCGCCGAGTTCTGCTGCAGGTAAAGCAGCTTTGCCTGGGAACAGCTCCTACTTCTCACACTACCCACCTCCTCTTTTTGCCACCAGGGGAGCAGCATCTGGTTTCTGAGGGGGTTGAAACATCTGCCAGTGGTTGTGATTGCGCTCATCTTGAGCAGCTGCAATGCTTTGTTTCACTCCCACCTCACACCCGTCTGTCCCCTTGGCTGTCAGTGTGCTGCTGACAGCTCTCCAGGAATCTGCAGCCAGACTTCGCTGGACATGTAGGAGCAAGTCAGCCTGAGAAGGAGATGACAATGAGTGAAAGGGAGAAATTAAATGCGAGTGCGCTCTCTTGAGTGATGGATGAATATTTTTGCAATCAGTGTACATAATCAGATAGGTCTCTGACATTGCTGTGTTTGTAATTTGTATGTTTTGTCTCGCGGATTTCTTTCACAAGCTGTTAACTAGCTGCACTAAAATAATTGCATTTCAGTATGATGCTGTGATCCTTTAATGTCTGTATGAACTGTGATCAACTGCTCTTATGAACTAGACTTAGGAGGTGGGGATGGGTGGCTTCAAAGTTCTCTAGGTACTGAATAATAGCTTGGTTTCTCTTATGGTCTTTTTTAGGCTTTTGATGTGGTAGAAAGAAGTTTCCTGGAGTCCATTGATGATGCTTTGGCAGAGAAGGCCAGCCTGCAGTCCCAGCTGCCAGAGGTAAAGTAACCTTAAGAACAGAAGTTGCTGGAGGTCCCGGCTTCAAGACTGCTGGATGGGATACTAGTCAGTGTTGTCCAAAGGAGGTTGTAATTGAAATCTTTGTCCCTGTAGTTCTCCTCCGGGAGCCAATGTGAAGTGAAGCAAGTGCCGTGGTCTGTTCTGCAGAGTTCCCACTGGTACTACTTAGACCTATCATTATTTTTTTTAGTAAAGAGCTAAATGTACTGTGGGAAGGTGCTCAGCCCTGTACATATGGCTCTTCTAGGACAAAGACATGTGATGTGGGTGGTAGGCAAGGCCTCAGATTTGCATGGCAGATGTGAATTCTGTTCTTTAGGTGGATTGGTTTGTAATCTCCAGAACCTTATCAGACCCACGTGGTTTGTTAGGATTGAACAAATAATTGTATGACTTACAGTCTTGCCCTGAGGCTGAGATGTGCCAAAATGAGTCCTCTTCCTCTATACAAATGTTGATTCTAGCTGTGGTTTCAGTGTTGTGGACTGCGTGTTTAAGCCTCCCCCATAATCTTGGATTCCAGGGTGTTCCTCACCACCAGCTGCCTCCTCAATACCAGAAGATCGTGGAGAGATTGAAGGTTGTAGAGCAGGAGATCTCTGGAGGAGCCATGGCCATTGTGGCTGTTGTTCTCAACAACAAGCTCTATATTGCCAATGTTGGTGAGTTTTTCTTTGTTAGGATCCCAGTTCTGGTGTTTCTCAGGACGGCTGCAGTTCTAGGAAGCAGCAGCAATCTGAATGTTGGGGACAGTGTCTCTGGTCAGGGAGTGATTTGCTTGTTACTGGTAGGACTGACTGAAGTCAGTCCAGGTCATTATCTCTGCGGATATTGGCTGATACAACATTTACGACCAAGGGAGAGGGGAAAATGGGTTGAGAGGTAGCAGAGGTTCACTGGGAAGTGGAGAGCTGTCTTGTGAGGTACTGGCTCAGGCCTGAGTGAAGAGCTGCTTAGCAGGCTTACTATTCTGTGAGCAAGACTACTTCTAAGAGATTATGAAGAGAGAGTACATGAGCTTTTCTCTTCTCTTCTGTCCTTATTCCCCTCTTCTGTTCCTTTTCCGTTTTGATGTGTTCTTCCTCTTAACGGCAGAGCTATCTGGTGCCTCATCTCGCTACTCCCGCTGCAGGTACCAATCGTGCACTGTTGTGTAAGTCCACAGTGGATGGGCTGCAGGTGACTCAGCTAAACGTGGACCATACGACAGAGAATGAGGATGAACTATTTCGCTTCTCCCAGCTGGGTGAGTGTTCAATTTCATGTTCCTACCTGAGAACATCTCATGTCTCAGTTTTCTGGGGCACCAAGAATGACTTAAGCCCCTGGAAACAATAACTGACAACAAAAAGAAGCTCTCTGTGGGCTGTGGTTTCAAATAACGAGCTCTTTTTCTGCATGCCTAGCCACTCTGAAGCTACAGAGTAAGTTCAGTTTGCTGAACCAACAGAAAACAGTCCTTTTCTTCTTCCTTTTTTGTTCTTTTTTGAGAGTTAGTTTTGTGTCCCACTGCCAAACTGTCATTGATTTGCCCTGCAGCTGTGTAATTGCTGGAGTGGATAGGAAGGCAAGAACAGAAGCATGTAGCCAGAGGGCAGAAGCAGGATGGACAGAGTGTGACTGCCCCTTTGGAGGCAAACCACAGTTAGTCTGGGTTAAGTTCTGCATGATGCCACACCCCGAGGATGGTGGGTTTTGATTTGCCTATGTGCATGCTGCTGCAGAACAGCAAGTACACTTCAGACAGAGGCAGACCAAACTCTGGCATTTAGTGCTCTTACATCAGTAACTATTGAACTCTGTCTATAGTGACATCATGCTTCAGGCAATTTCCCTTTTCCTTTACAACATTTGACATGTTTTCTTTCTTTGTCTGGAACTAGGCCAGACCACTTGTGTGGCTGTTAACACCAAACTCTTCATACGGAGATACTTAACGTTCTATGCCTTTGTTCAGGTAGATGTAATTTGGCATTCTTCATTAGGTTCACCTGATCGATGTTCTTATCTGGTGAGGCTGTCAGTGTGATAATTTTGCTCCTGCTAGGTCTTATTTCTTTCCATTTCTCTTCCATTTTTGTTTCTTACTCCTTCAGTAGTGGTGTGTGCAGTGAAACAGAGGACTGACCACAGGAATCCAGGGAAAAAGAGCCTTTGACTGCCTTTCTACTGCCTAAAACACTAGGTACAATTTAGCTGTGGTCTATAGTGAGACAGGGATCTGCTAGGTATCCTGAACTACTTCATCTGGTGCAGCAGTGGTTCTCCTACTGGCAATTCTAATGGAAGGGAGAGCCTGTGGAGCAACCTGGTGTACAGGCTGTTTTGGGGACCTACCCGAGGTTGCTGTAGGCCTAAGTTGAAACACAGTGCTAAAAAGTCACAGTGATAGTGTTTGTCATGATTGTATTTGTTTCACTTGTCCTGGGGGAAGGGAGAGACAGGTCTTACAGCTGCCTGGGTCTTCACTCTGCACATTTCAGCTTGTTCAGTGCTCCAGGTCCATCACTGTGATTTAGACACAAGCTCTCTGGTGTGCTTGAAGCCTCCTTGTGTTTGTGTCTGTCGTTAGCTTGTATCCCCCTGCCAGGAGCTGGCAAATGAGCCAGGCCATGTTGATGAGTCAGCTTTGGTCTGCAGCAGATGGCAGAGTTGTGTCTTACTGCTGGGGTAGGTGTGGAGCCATCTGTGTGGTGAGGCTTGGTTTGACTCAGAGCGAGAGTTTCAGTTGGACCCCTGCCTTCACCTTGTGCCGAGGACAGTCATCCCTAGATGAAAATCTCAAAATAACATTTTCTGCCTGTTAGCTCTCCATTTAACCAGGAAGGGGGGATTGCCAGAACAGACCAGGTGAGTGGCTCGTCTGGTCTGAGTCCTGCCACTAATAACATCCCCTCACAAATGGTCCCTGTTAGGACCTTCTTCAGGATAAGGTTCCTCCCTAGCCTCTGCCGGGTTTGAGTTATCCCATCAAACTTATTTAAACTAAATACCTGCTTGCTCACTGTCCTTGTTTTAGGAGTAGCCAGCACCAGTCTGAGCATTTGAATAGATTCAGTGCCTCTTGTAGATTTCCTAAGTTAGCACGTTAGTGCAATTGTCATATGGAATTTAGGAACAGGGATCAATAATTGTTGGAAGGAAAAAGCAGAATCCTTCACGTATGTTTTCCCTCTTCCTACTTTCCTCCTCCCATCACATGGTCCAGAGCTGACAGGCACAGATGTTCCACTGCCTTTTCAGTGAATGCCTGTGCTCCCAGGCCAGCTGCCACCCGTGGCTTTGGACCAAGACGTGGACTTTGTCTCAGGGCCAGCCATTGCATTCAGAGCGTGAATGTTGTGCTGTGTGCATCTCTCTCCTTCTCTCTCATTCCCAGATTACAGCTAATGAGAACGTGTCCTTTGGAACAGGGCAAATAGCGCTTCCTCTGAGGAAGGATGATTCTTTGGTTTCTTGTTTTGTCCTACAGTTCTTTTTAGCTGTGGATATTTTGTTTCTCCTTCCTGACGGTATGACTGCAGTAAGTCCTTCAAGTTTCCCAAACTCTCTCTCTCTTTGTTTTTCAATCTGGTAGGCTTGGATGCAGGGAAGATAAAACAAGTGGGAACTATCCGTGGGCAGGAAAGCACTCGGCGCATTGGAGATTACAAAGTCAAATATGGCTATACTGATATTGAGCTGCTCAGGTCAGAAAATCTCAACTTTGTGGTTTCAGTCACTTCCCTTTGTGACCCTTCCTTCTCACCTGTTATGGTGAGATAATAACACCGGTTATTAAAAACACTGTCTCTTTGCAGTGCTGCTAAATCTAAGCCTATCATAGCAGAGCCTGAAATCCATGGAGGGCACTCGCTGGATGGAGTGACTGGCTTCTTGGTGCTTATGTCTGAAGGGCTCTACAAAGCTCTGGAGGCAGCTCATGGGCCTGGGCAGGCCAACCAGGTGAGTGCTTACATGGGAGTTGCTCTCTCAGCCGCTGACTTATTTCAGGGGTGTTAGCTGCTCTCATATGGGCCATACTCCGCATTTATCATGTGAGTGCTGCCTGGACTGGATGCCTGTGCCGCCCCATTCCAGTCAGTAATAATGTGAGAGCTGGTTTGCCAAGCCAGTTCATCCAGTCAGCTTCCCCTCCTTTTAGGAGGAGCCTGTTAATGGTTTGATTCTAGGCACAAAGCACATATCAGCAAGTGAGACTGGCGAGAACTGTAGCTAGATAAATTGCCATAAATCTCTTAGGTCACATGGCTGGAAAAGTTTTCCTCCAGAACCATTTAAACGTTGTTCCATTTATTTCCTCCTCTGTTCAGGAAATTGCAGCCATGATAGCCACAGAGTTTGCCAAGCAGACGTCGCTGGATGCTGTGGCCCAAGCTGTAGTGGACCGGGTTAAACGGATCCACTGTGACACTTTTGCCAGTGGTGGGGAACGGTCCAAGTTCTGTCCCCGGCATGAAGACATGACCCTGCTCGTGAGGAATTTTGGGTATCCCTTGGGTGAGATGAGTCAGCCCACGCTAACACCAACACAAGGTATGCTGCAGAGAGAAGGAAACGGAATAGAGGGTGGAAGATAAGAGCCCTTGATCTAGCATTGACCTCATGTTGGGAGAGTAGATACTTCAGTGTAGAGGGAATTTTGTTAATAAAGGGATTATTGGCTTCTGAGACCTAGAGTCTTTAACAACTTGATGATGTACTACTGCATCTAAGAAAGGAGGTTTAATATAAATCCTTTCCTTGGGATCTTTGACCTTTCTTTGATGCTCTGCACCCCTTGTCACTCATGTCTCACCTGCATGTATAATTCTGCTTTTTTCCTTCTCAGGGGGCCGCGTCTACCCAGTCTCTGTGCCATATTCCAGCTCCCAAAGCACAAGCAAAACGAGCGTCACGCTGTCTCTTGTCATGCCTTCCCAAGGCCAGATGGTCAACGGTGCCCACAGCAGCTCAACTCTGGATGAAGCCACCCCCACCCTCACTAAGTAAATATGCTGCTCTCTTGATACCCGCAATCCCCTGCAGCTCACGCTGTGTGAAGTGGTTGAAAAGCAGAGACACACCTGTCACTCATTCCCTTATCTGCAGCATGGCCCTCCTGACTGCAGTATTGACAGCCAGCGTAAGTTGTTAGCTGGAAAGCGATATGTGAGGAGTGGGAATGAGCAAAGCAAGCAGCTCTGAAGCCAGCTCTGGAAGCACGCTTTGGGAGAAGTTTCTGCTGCTGTCACTGGAAGACGCTCTGGCAGCAAGCAGCCCTTTGGATGTTGGGTGCCGTGCATGGAGGGAGAGTGGGTGCACTTTGTTTTCATAATGAACAGAGGCTGCTGAAGAGGTTGTGCTGCACAAGTTGGCTTGCTCAGAGGTGGAAATGAGGGTAGAAGAAGGGATAAAGGTTAGACCTGGGTCCTGAGTGAATCTGCTTTGTGGGATCCTACTAGTGACTCTGATTTGAGTTCAGCCTTTGGCACAGGGTGGGGTGTGTACATGCTGCAGAGCAAAGAAGCTCTATGCTTATTGTGTTCTGGTAGCTCCAGAAACAATGAAGCTGACAAACCAGAGCTGCTTTGGCTGTAGTGCAGGTCACGCAAGAATAGCTTTTCTGCTGCCAGACTCTTCCCGTAAAGCTCGTACTGTATGTGTGTGAAGAGGCCAGCAGAGCGTGTGCTTCTTTTTTTTCTTCTTTTCTTTGGTACCTTTCCTTTGTTTCTCAGATATCTGGCTGTACTTAAAGCTGTCCAGTTAAAGATGAGGCAGGTATCTTTGGCAGTCATCAGTACCATGCTGTTCTCGACACACCTAAAACTCTGTCAGAGGAGGGATCTGTAACTTCTTTTACCTATTTGCTAAGGATAGCTTAATCCTCGAAGAAGCTGGCACTTGTTCTGGTGCCTTGTGCAAAGTTGTGGATGTGGAAAAATAAAGCTGCTTTTGTTCTCTCTCTCTCTCTCTCTCTCTCTCTCTCTCTCCCCAGCCAAAGCCCCACTGTGACTCTCCAGTCCACTAACACTCACACGCAGAGCAGCAGCTCAAGTTCAGATGGGGGTCTCTTCCGCTCCCGCCCTACCCACTCGCTCCAGCCAGATGAAGACGGGCGCGTCGAGCCCTATGTGGACTTTGCAGAGTTTTACCGCCTTTGGAACATGGACCATGGTGAACAGGGAGCACTGACTGTGTCCTAATGTGGAAATGTGCCTCCTCCACCCACCCGGTGCTCGGCCACGGGAGCAAAGACTGAGGTGGGAACAAGAGCACTCCGGCTGAATTCTGTGTTCTGCCAAGAGTTAACTCCTGTCCGAGACGTGCTGAGCACTGCGCTGGGGAGCGTCTGCCGCGCTCTTGACGTACGTGTTGCCTGTGCAATGCACCTAATCTTGACTGACTTCATTCCCTTGAAAGCCCAGTGAGTAAGGGAAGGGGTCTTGAATGCAACCCTTGCTGCAGGTTTTTACAAATAAAGTTGCAGAGAGGGCTCCCTCCTGGATAATGCAAGAGTAGAGGCCTGTACAAAGGCTGTGTGTGCGTGTGTAGGTGTACGTGTGTGCCTGTGTGTGTGTGTGTGCTGTCAAAATGTTTCCACAATTCATAATGCTGTGATTTCAGTGTTCAACTCCATAGAAGATACCTCTATTTTGCAGAATAAATAACTTATAGCTACACTCATTGGCGCCTGTGTGGCTTGCTCTCTTCCCTACATCAAAAGGATGTGGGTGTGACAGCTCTTCCTACTGAAAACCTTCAGCCCTCAGCACTGCAACTTGCAGCGAGCAGGTTTCTGTCATAGAAGCGTCCTGAGCCCCTGCAGGAGGCTTCTGAGCCTTTGTCCCGTGCTTACTGGCAAAGCTTTGGCACCAGTACTAAAACATAAATCCAGATTTTTGTAGAGGGCAGAGTATAATGCATTTTTCTTAACAGGCTTTTGTTAACGGCCAGAAGGAAGCTAGGTGTTGCTGAACGTAAAGCCATAGCTACGTTGCGGTGCAGCCGTGTTGCAGGTGCAGGAGTTCATCCTTGTGTCAGAGCAGAAGTGGGCAGCAAGGAGAGGAGGTGTGCAGCTGAGCAACAACCTGGAGGAGCTGACGAAAGTGGGATTGCAGCAACTTTCCCCTTCAGTTCAGGCTTCTGACAGCAGGCGGCAAGCGTGTCTCTTCCCTGCCTGCTGCAGCCTTCCTGCTGCAGCCTGCCTGCCTGCCTCGCTGAGGAAAGATGTGGGCAATGCGGTGAGGCCTTTGGGCTGACCGCAAGGAAAGAGGGGAAGTAACGGAGCATTGCTGCAGTGGAAGCCAGCATGCAGCGAACTCCGATGTCTGCAGGTTCAGTGTGCTTGTGGCGTGCCAGCTTTGGAGAAGTGGAGGGGGATTTCTCCCTTCCCATAAATCAAACAGCATGGAGTGCCCCGAGGCAAGATCAGAGTTTACTGAGAAATATGTGGGCAGGATCGAAGCGGTGAGAAGAGCTTGCTTTCTGGGAAGGTAGGGGAGGAACCCCTTGCACACCCATGACTGGCTCTCTGCCATCACCTTCCCAGGCCCTGCCTGCACCCTGTGGGCTTTCCTGGGAACGGAGCAAGGCTGCTGGGCTGCCTGCAGATGCTCTCGTTTCTCTGCCAGAGATCACCCAGTCCAACCGCCAGCCCATCCCCGCCATGCCCACTGACCATGTCCTCGGTGTCACGTCTACATGGCTCTGGAACACCTCCAGGGACAGTGACTGCACCACATCCCCGGGCAGCCTGTGCCAGCGCAGGCAGCACCATTAAAAGAACTCTTTCCTATTTTCCAACCTGACAAGGATGGTGCAATCCTGATATGGACTAAAATGGAGTTGGGGATGTTTTATCTATCCTGTTTTGTGTTCCCCAACCTGGCACAGATTTCGATAGCTGTATAAACAAGTCTTTCTTGCTTATTCCCCTATCCTATCCATCTATGGTATTTGCTAACTTATACCGAGAATGCTTCCAATGGGAAATATTCCAGCATGCTGATGCTCCAGACCAAGTTTAAGAACTGCCAAGCACCCTCATATAAAGCAGATCACGCAAAACAAACTTTTCCTTCAACGTGACTCCTGGTTTGCTAAGTACCAAAAAATGAAGTGAGTAGGAGCGGGTGGGTCGTACAGAGCTGTATGGCCACTGGAAGAAGAGCAGGAAAATAGGTTTTCTGTGCATGCTGTATGCCATGACTTAGGAGTCTGGGTCAAAGAAATAGCGTGTATGGGGGAAAGCAACTCGTAAGCAGATGTCAGGATTTAATGTTGTCCTTAGGGAGCTGTGCAATGGCAGTGGAAAAAAAACCCTGCTCAGGCCAATGGAGTCTGTTTGTTCCTTCTGCAGACATTCTGAGGAAGGGCGTTAGAGGAACCCAGTGCAGTTCATTGCTGGAGGAACTCTCTCCAGCATAGAGCATCTCCGGCATCCTGAAATGTCAGCGCTCCTAATGCGAGTTGTAAATAAACCGCTGGGGATGGGTTAGGTATTTGAAATCCTACAGCTCTCTCTGTAAGCGTAGGAATGCTGTTTGGAGTATTCTGGCTAAAATTCAAGATGAGTGCTTATATTCTGCCAACTCCAATCCCCTCCCGGAGTTTCAAGTGGATGCGATATTTATCTCCGCTTCCCGTCTTAACCATTGTGTGTTGTTGCTGGAGGTTGCTAAACAACTGCCGTCTCATCAGAGGCTGTATAAAGCCATCCCCATGTGCATCCGAACCATAAAGCTGTTTGGAGTCCTTGCATAAGAACCCCAAGGTACATGTAAGCTGTTAATATTTATTATGCGGAGCTGCGAACGAGACTGAAGATGGAGGGATTAGAGCAACCGAGTTCAGGCTGCTGAGCAGAATGGAAGAGAAAGCAGATGCCCGGGAGGAATCAGCACGGGAAGCGCGAGGGATCTGGCACGCAGGATTAGCTGCTAGCGGAGCGTGGAAAGCAAAGGGCTGTGCAGCCCTCGGAGAGCAACGGGGCAGGCAGGGCAGATGCAGCATCTCCACTGCCTGCTTCCCCCACCGGCTGCAGGAGCCCGGGCAAGGACTTGGTCATGGCAAGAGGAGGCTTGGACATGGTGTTTGCAGGGGGTGGAGGAGAGGACTTGGGCTTCTGGGCCCATCCTCCTCTCCTGTTTTGACTCTCCTAACCTGCTTTCTGCCTCGTCTCCCAAGAACAGCATGACCTAGAAACTCAGCATTTCTTCTGAGCAACCAGCTTTTCTGAGCCTCACAAAAACTGCGTGGTGGTGGGGAGCAGCACCAGCCCCTTTCTGCAGAGCAAATCAGTTTCTTTGCTTTCATCTGTGAGAACCAGGGTGCCCCAGGCGTGCTGCAGGGGAAGGGCACCCTGCTAGGTAGGACAGGCTGGAGTCACCAAGCACCTTCCAGCTGTTGAGCAGCAAACAGCCACCAAAGCAGGGACAAGAGGGAATGGCCTCGAGTTGCACCAGGGGAGGTTCATGCTGGATATTAGGGAAAATTTTCTTCTCAGAAAGAGCGGTGCTGCACTGGCGCTGGCTGCCCAGGGAAGAGGTGCAGTCCCCGTCCCTGGAGATGTTCCAGAACCGTGTAGATGTGGCACTGAGGACACGTTCAGTGGGCATGGAGGAGATGGGCTGGCAGTCGGACTCAAAGATCCTAGAGGTCTTTTCCAACTGTAGTGATTCTCTGAAGGCATCTGGGCTGGTCACTGTGGCTGGTTCCCCGCCATCCAGTGCCAGGATCCTCGAGGTGGCCAGGCATTTCCCAACACGCATCATGAAGCTACAGGAGGAACTGGTGGCTTTGGCCAGTTCAGGGCTGCTTTCAAAGCAGTGGGATCAAAGCCGAGCTGTTAGTGGTTTCATGCATCAGCGGCTTGGAAAGTCCCTCACTCCCGCCAACAGCAGCTGGCCACAGAAACAAAGCAGGTAATGGCTCTCCATCATGCTCTTCTCCTGTCCTCTTCAATGCCTGAATCCTCTTCTGTGCTCAGAGAAATGGCAGAAAACAGGCAAATTTACCAGTGCTCAGGCATTGGAACAGGCTGCCCAGAGACCTGACAGAGTCACCGTCCCTGGAGGTGTTCCAGAACCGTGTGGATGTGGCACTGAGGACACAGTCAGTGGGCATGGTGGGGATGGGCTGGTGGTTGGACTGGGTGATCAACTCTGTCCATGGTAGGGGGTTGGAACTGGATGATCTCTAAGGTCCCTTCCAACCTAAGCCATTCTAATATTCTATGATCTTAGAGGTTTTTGCAGACCATAATGAATTCATGATTCTATGATTCTGTGATCCACTGAGACCCTCCTCAATGCCACGAAATTCTGGCACCCGATCTGCACTCCCTCATGGCTCCTGGTGTTAGCTCTCAGCTGCTGCAGTGTGAGATCTCCAAAATAGCTACATGAGGGGCTGCTTGGAGATCTGAAGCCTTGAGACAGCAGCAGCACAAAAAAAAAAAAAAAAAAAAAAAAAAAAAAAAAAAAAAAGAGCTGCATGGGAAATGGAAAAGGTGAGGAGAAAAAACAACAGCGGGCAGTCAATAAAAGCTTTCAGGGAAGAGATAAGAGCAACAAAACAGAGAATGTCTTACTGCTAGCTAAAGGTGTGATGGGAATGAAAAGAGCTTCTGCAAATGTCTGGAGGGGAAAAGAAATTAGAAGAGAAGTGTATCCATTAGTAAATGAGTGTGCGAGTGTATTATTCATGGCTGCAAATATCTGAGCTGCAAAAGTGTGACATTTTTATTTCGATCTGCCTTTAGTGGTGAATTTAAGGATTTGGGATAGCGAGGATGTAATTAAGGACTAATAGAGCAGCTTTCGGCTGCACCCGTGCTGCAAATGAGGACGGCAGCAGGCTCCCTGCTGGGACCTGGGTGAGGCTGCTGCCTGCCTGCAGCTCCAGTCAGCGATGAGCAGAGCACGGTGCAATACTCAGTGGTTTTGCTCAGACGTTACCCGCTGGTGCCCTTCACTGGGGGACGTTGGTAGGATGGCGGGGTCCTGCGGCCACCAGGCATCAAGGGACCCTCATTGTCACCCCTCTGGAGCCCAACCTGCCCACTGCCTGCAGCCGGTTGCTAATATCGCCCGCTAATTGCTGTGCTTGGCACCTCCCTTTGGCATCTGGTGGGCAGCCGGCCAAGCGCGCGAGCAAGTGCGCGGTGCTGGGAGATGCGCTGTCGTGCTAATGGCCCTACACCGAGCTGTAAGGAGGCTGGGGACCTGCAGCTCTCCAAGCAGGAGGAGTGGCGTGCTTTCCTCTAATTAGAGCCACTTCTCTACCCAGGCAGCACGTGGGGCTGCAGTTCCCGCAGAAGGAAACATTACCTGGCTCCACATCTGCTGAGGAAGGCAAACGGTGTGGCCCTGCTGGAGCACGTCAAGGGATGAGAAGAGGGTATGTTGTGACAAACTTCGTTTTGAGGTGGCCGGTGCACGCACAGCAGCCTCGATGGGATATTTCAGCAGAGAGAAAAACTACTTCAGCATCTCTGAACACAAGTTGCTGGAGAGCCGACCCGCCATGATAAATGGCTGCAGAGTGCTATTTAGGGCACAGGGCCTAAGTGCATGACAGGGAACGAAGTATCTATCCAGGCCTTGACATCCTTTCTGAGGAGCTCGGTCTGCTTGGTGTCATCCGCACACTGCTGACAGAGCACTCCATCCCGCTGTCATTGATGAAGGTATTAAAGAGCACTGGTCCCAGTGCAGACCCCCGAGGCACACCTTCAGCAGACAGCTGGAGACCAGAGAGGAAGGTCGATCTGAGGGGTACGTGGGTGAAGGAAGGAGGCAGCCATAAATCCACACCACCACTGCCACCGCTGCTGCTGATCTCACCGATTCTGTTAAGCCCCGATACTTACTCACTGATCCACGAGGCCTTGATTACAGATTGGCTGGGATGACATTTGTTTTAGATTACACCTAGCGAAGATCTCGTGCCTGTGAGCAGGCTGTGCAGTGTATCACTCCCAGGTGTTCAAACACCATGAATCAGATCCCTTAATATTCTCATCCCTGGCTTAAAATAAAGAGAAAACAACGCCGGCTCCTTTCCGGCTCCTTTCCGTTTGCACTCCATTCCTTCCATTTGCAGCCCTGGAGGTGCCTTGGGGGCCTCTCCAGGCATTTCCCTGCAGCCCCCCCCCCCAGCCTGAAGCAACCCGAAAAGCAGTGGGGGCAGTGCAGGGGGGACTGCATGTTGCCTCCCCGCTCATGCTGACGTGTGAGGCCGCTCCATCAGGCCCTGGCTTGTTCTGTCCTTGAGGCATCCGTGGTATTTCAGACCCACGCTTGTCCCCACCGAAGCAGCAGCACCAAAACCCTTTTCTAACCAGAGCCCCACCGCCTCCCTTCACCCACAAGGATCACTCACCACAGGAAAAACAGGTTTAAATGAGCAAAAAAAAAAAAAAAAGAAAAGAAAAGAAAAAAAAGAGAAGGGAAAATAAAAGAGCACTAGGAAAGGAAATAACTCTGCAAATTAAGACCCGAAGAATCCCGGAGGTATTTGATGCTTGAGCGGCTGAATGAGATGCCAGGCGAAGCGTTCGGAGCCACTTATTTATTTAAATTGGCACAGGGACGATGCTCAAATGTGTGCCTGCAGCCGTGCACCAGCCCTCCCAGAGGTCCTACAGTACTGGTTTGGGGGGAACCTCTTCCACATACCCTATTGGAGGTCCCACCAGCCCCTCTCCTGCCCCACAGCACAAAGCTGTCCAACACATGGGGCAGGGAGCAGCAGGGAATGGGGATCGGTTTGGTAGGTCCATGGAGGACTGCTGCAGCAGGAAATGGGAACCAGCTGCATGAAGTTTGGTGGGTCCGTGTTGGACCTCAGCACCTCATTTTTGGCTGCCAGCTCGGGATGCACAGAGCAGCCTGTGGGCAACGCAGCCCATTGGGACTGACCGCTGAGCAATAATTGGAAGCAATAATTTTCTCCCCCTTTCCACTGAGCTTGGCTGCCCCTTGTAGGTTTGTAGCTTCAAGGTGGAAGTGAAGGTGAGCTAAACCCCTGGCTTTGTTTAACCAGTTCCACTCCTCTCTCTGCTGCCATTGCACTCTTTTTTCCAGACCAGCGCCAGGCATTTTCTGCAGACACATTCCCAATGGCCTTCCAGGCAAAGAGCTGTGATAAAAACTCAACCTGTCCTGTTGTAGGGCACTTCCTCCCCGCCCTGACATGAGCAGAGCGTAGTGTTTATTTGGGATATTTACGGCGGCGCCTGTGTTGCACGGCTCACCGGATGAAAAGGAAAACCCCACAATTAAAATGCAGCTAAAGAAAACACGCGAAACCCGAGATGTGGAACAAATCCCAGCTTGAATCATCTGGCTCCAAGACCTGCGTGGAGCCCATTGAGCTCGAGCTAATATCTATTCACAACATGCAAGGAGCAAAGACAAATAGGAATGGCTGGGAGCTAAAGTTCTATCTGGAGACAACAGCAGTCCCTCTTCTGCTCCAGCACCTATTGGGACACAGGAAGCTTCGTCCTCTTTTTGCTGCCTTGCGCTCTGGGGCACGCATAACTGCTGAAGCCTCTTTGCAAGGCTCTGCTCTCACTAATTCCTGGCCCCAGGCTGCCTGGCCACTACTGTAGGGGATGATTTTGGGGCACTCACTGGTGCCTGCCTCCAGTCAGAGCTGGAGCTGTAAGGCTGTCCGACATCAGTGTCTCCTCTCTGCGGTGTTATCAGGGCCTTATCAGCACACGCAGCTGGCACCGATTACAATGAAATTGGTTTTGAGGCTGTTTTCTTTCCAATTCCCCATCTGGACATGCTGTATCACTCACAGGGGCCAGGGAAATTGATACGACCCTAGTGGATATGTTCGCTCCGGAGTGCTTTAACTCAAAAATCCCCACAGGCCCTCGGGGGAAGGAGCTGCTGACACCCTGCAGGTCGCATTGGGAGCTCAAACAGGAGGGGATGGATAGGACAAAGGCCAGAGAGAAGATGATGTGGTGCCAGAGCAGCCAGCCTGAGCTCACACATGGGTTTTCCCCCTATGGGGCTGGCTGTCACACTCAGAAATGTCTATTGGGAATAAGGGCACCCAGCGACATCAGGACTCCCAGGGCTTTGCCGCTCATGGTGAGTTGACGGTTGAACCGACGGGTTGGTGGTTGGATTAATGGGTTGATGGTGGAGCTGCTGGGTTGATGGTTGGACAGATGGGGTGACAGTTGGACTGATGGGCTCAAGGTTGGACTGATGGGGTGATGGTTGGACTGATGGTCTCATGGTTGGACTGATGGGATGATGGTTGGACCAATGGCCTCATGGTTGGACTAGATGATCTTTGTGGTCTTTCCAAACTTAATGATTGTAAGATTGTATGATTCTACGATTCTATGATCTGTGACTGCTTCATGAAACCCCACTGCTGTCTTTAATATCGTCAATACGAAAAGAATACTAAATCAAGCCAAAATAGAACAAAACAAATGCATTTCAGCAAACAGCCCAGGGAGCAGGGCTGCCCTCAGTGAGAGCAAGCAATCCTTATCTGGCAGAGTTTTATGTTACTTCAGAGCAGAGTTTAACAGCATTTGTTTATTTCCCTTGCGCACGAGGCATTGTTTCTGGGTGGGTCCTGTTAGTGCTCATCCCTGAGCATTCTATCAGGGGTTTGTTCATCCCATTTTCTTGCTGTACTCTGATTTCTAGCAATGGTGGTTGCCAATGACCATTGTTTTTTCAGATCTTAGGCCTTGGAACACTGAAGGAAGAGATAAATACCCTTGTCCAACCCCACTTTCTTTGTGACCAGCAATAGGAATGTGACTTTGTTGTTTTCCTCCCTGCCACCAGCAGTGCAATATGAACAAAAGCACCAGACTTCAGGAGTGCCCTGCTCAAAGGAGCACTTTGTTTGCAGAGTCGGACTGGAAAGGGCGTTATAAGGGCTGGAATCCTGAAGGGCAAAATGAGGCAACCTCTCTGAGATATGCAGTGAAAGTCAGGTCATTAGTAGGGCTCCATGGCTCAGTGGGAAGGAGTTAACCAAATGTTAGGCTCTTTGCATGTGTGGAGCCCAAGAGCCACACTTATCAGCAATGGCCACATGGTGGAAAATGCTTGTGTAACGGTGGCAGGGAGGGAAGTGCTCATAATTCCTCTTCGCAGGGTGACGGGCACTAGGCGTTGTTGTAAAAAAACAACCCTAGAAGTGAAGAAGCCGGCCCCATCCCCTTGTCCAAGGGGAAGAAATGAGGGCCACCTAAACTAGAAAACACACGTGAAAAAGGTTCTGCTTGAAAGCCTTGCACCAGGCAAGGTTGCAGCACAGGACTGGGGGAGGCAGAAATATTTGTGGGGCGGAACACATTGCCATGGACTGCTGTCAGTGTTGGGTAGCTAATGAGCTGAGCCAGGGTTGGCAGTGCTTCGTCTCGCTCATCCCATCAGAATTCATTTGCATGCAGAGGTTTGGGTTTTAGACCATTTAAGGTGAACTCATTGCAGTATGGTAACTGCCTTCTTCCCTCAGGAGCAGCCCAAGGGGGTTAGGGAAAAGACAAAGTTGCTTTGCGAGTGTGGGACAAGCATTCCTTGTCCCATCCATGACCACACTCACTGCACATCAGGACATCCCAGCTCTCTTCCCAGCCCTGAGCATCGTGCCTGGAGCTCAGCCCCTTGCTCCCCAGTGGAGCATGCTCTGCTTTCCCTTCCACTTCCCACTGATAGGCGAGCGCATCCCAATGGCGGTGTGGGAAGATCTACGTTTGCTGCAGCATGGTTGGAGTTGGCCGGTGGATTCACACCGTGCCGTGGGCGGCTGATAGACAGGCAGATAGACAACGTGATGGTGAGAGCTTCATTTCTGTAAGAAACACAGCTAAAAATGACTCCTCATACCAAGGCAGCTTGTCCAGCATGTCTCAGAATGAAGTATGCAAAGCAGAGAGAAAACACTACGGAACAGCAGCGGTTGGGATGCTAATTTGGGAGCCACAGTAAAATTTCACCCCTACCACAGACTGTCTGTTTGGCCTCCAGCAAATCACATAATTTTTCTAATCCTCACTTGCTTTTATGGAAAATAGAGCTAAAGGTTTGGGGTTTTTACCTTTGGGAGAGGGTATGATGGCTACGTAAATTAAAAATCAGAAGGCGTTTGGATGCTACATCTGAGCCTCACTCTGCTGCCATCAAAGCACATGAGACCATGAAAAAATAATAAAAGAAAAAAACAAAGATTTTTTCTGCCTGTCTGGGTCCACAACCCCAGAGTTGCATGGGTTTGGAAGCAAGGTCCCACTTGCAGGGTACCAGCATTGTTCTCTTCCCATCACTGCCAGCCTCCTCTTCTGTGGTGGATGTTTGCTGGCTGTGGGAAAGGAATGGGAGACTGCTGCCCATCCCTAACGGGGTTTGTACTCCCAGAGCTGATATCACCCCCACAAGCAAGGCTAACACCATCCCTTGCCATCACTCAAAGCTGTCATGGATCTGATGAAAATTCAGGCAAATTCCTCGGGGATGCAGGTGCTGAGGGCTCCATCCAAGCCCAGCTCTGTGTTGGGCTGTCCTGGGGAGCATCTTCCTTTGGATGGGAGACATCCTAGACTTGGAGACGGAGATGTTGTCATCTTGGAGATGTGCTCTCACTGACATGCTGTTCCTCAAGGGCTTAGCTGGTGCAGTATTACGTTCTGCCACAAAGTCACCTCTCTTCTATGGCAAGAACTTCACTTATTGGACCATTTCCTTCCTCCTCCAGCTTCATTCATCTCCCTCAGTACTTCTGCAGAGCTACCGAGGCATGTAGAAGTTGGCTCACCCTGGGTGCCTTCAGTCATCCTGCAGCTGAGTTTGCAGAGGGGAAATTTCTCCTCCACTTGCACTCTTTGCCTCTGAGACCATCTCAACCTTGGCCTTAACACTGGGACGGCCCTTTGGCAAGGAAGCCCTTGGTGCTAGCTGGGTAAGGCATAAAGCTGGGCAATTTGAGCCTCTTCTTTCACATGCCCTTCCGCTGTTTTATCTACACGGATGCTGAGCGTTGAGCCCTGTAGGTGAGGTACCTCTTGGGTTCCCCTAGTGCTGGTTGCCAATGGTTGCCACTTTCTGTTAAGTGTTAGGAGAAGATGGGATGGTTTTACTGGAAGAGCGGTGCTGCACTGGCACAGGCTGCCCAAGGAGGTGGTGCAGTCACCTTCCCTGGAGGTGTTCCAGAACCGTGTGGATGTGGCACTGAAGGCATGGACAGTGGGCATGGTGGGGATGGGCTGGCAGTTGGACTGGGTGATCAGCCCTGCCCATAGCAGCAGCATTGGAACTAGATGATCTTTAAGGTCCCTTCCAATATAAGCCATTCTATGATTCTACGACCTCGGAGGTCTTTTCCAACCCTAGTGATTCCATGATCCTCTGACCTCTTGTGGATCCCCATTGGGTCCCCATGAGAATGGTGTGAGGGCTGCCTGCACTGGCGCACAGCACGGCTCACTCACCAGATCAGGGCGGGCTGGAGGGGCGTTGGCACAGATACTTTGTTTTGAACACGCTGTTATTCTAAATTTCCAGCAACTCACGAGGAAGTGTTCTCTAGTGCTGCTTCCTTTTGACCTCTGTAGCTCTCAGATGCAAGGGGTGTGATCCCACGCCTGCGTTTCGCTGTATTTGCAGCCAGATTTGTTTGGGCTCCTCTTGGCTTTGCTTCACCTTCCCCAAACCGGCCTCGAATGAGGAAGAACACAGGGAAAAGTTGAACCGAGCAAAGGCAGCTTTTGCGGTCGGGGCGCGGGATGGAGAGTCAGCAGACGCAAAGCTCTATTTCTGGCACCACAGCCAAACTTCCCGCACGTCGCCGGGCACATCTCCCCTCAGCGGCGGTGCAGGGATGCTACGGGGGGAGCAGGGCACCGCAGGGCCGCCCGGCTGCCCCCCCCCCTCCCCGCACCCCATCGGCGGAGCTCCGCGCTGCTTTGTGCGGGAGGGGGGGGGCGGCAGGTTCAAGGCCGTCCCGGCTGCCCCCCACCGGAGGCACCATATGGCGTAGCCTCACGTCGGCGGCTTTATTTCCCCGGCAGCTCGCCCCGTGGGGGAGGCACCGGGAAGGGCAGCCCCCGGCCGTTCGGCATTACCGGGGATTACAGGGCCGAGCGGGGGAACACTCGCGTTATATAACGGGGGTGCTACGCCCCAGCGGTCGGGAGCTGCGGGGAGGACGTTCCGTGCCGTTCCTGGGTCGGAGCAACGCGGCTCAGCGCGGGGAGGGGAGAAGAGGGGAGGGCCGGCGGAGGTCACCCCCCCCCCTTCTCGCCCCCGCCTCGGGACCGCCTCGTGGCGCTCCGCCCGGGGCTCCGCC